>NC_083464.1:1122500-1142500 GCF_030014155.1 Tachysurus vachellii | reverse complement strand
GTTTTAAATCATAAACTTTTGTTTTGGCTGTAGGTCCGGGTCCGTATTGGGCAGCTTCTGGGTCCGGACCCGGACCGCGGTCCGCCTGTTAGTGACCTATGTTCTAGACGCTTCCTATAGCCTCCACATTTAAATGTTGCCTATTCACTTTACTCAAAGAAATATCACTCCGACAGTCCAAGGTGCAGCTTAAACAACTGTTTGTGTGTCTGTGGGTTACAGGCCAGCACCCTTCCCCAGGGCACCATAAACCTAAATGTGTGTGTAGACGTGGTGGACGCAGAGGGCACGACGGGGCAGAAACACTCACTCTGTATCTGCACTCCAGACAGAGAACACTACATCAGAGCTGAGAACCGAGAGGTCATTAACGGGTACGACACACACTCACACACACACACACACACACACAGACATATACACACAAACACACACACACACACACAGACATATACACACACACACACAGACATATACACACACAAACACACACACACAGACATATACACACACACACACTAACACACACAGACATACACACACACACACTCACAAACACACACACACACACACAGACATATACACACACACAAACACACACACAGACATACACACACACACTAACACACACAGACATACACACACACAAACACACACACACAGACATATACACACAAACACAAACACACACACATACACACACACTCACAAACACACACACACGTACATATACACACAGACATACACACACACTAACACACACACAGACATATACACACACACTAACACACACACAAAGACGCACACACACATAGATACACACACACAAACACATGGACATACAAACATACACACACACACAGACATACACACACACACACACAGACATATACACACACAGACACACAGACATACACACAGATATGCACTTCTTACTTGGACTAAGAGGCAATTAATTATATCTATATTAATAGGTTGAAGACCTTTGTTGTATGTAT
This sequence comes from Tachysurus vachellii, assembly GCF_030014155.1. NCBI lineage: Eukaryota > Metazoa > Chordata > Actinopteri > Siluriformes > Bagridae > Tachysurus > Tachysurus vachellii. The sequence goes on along the minus strand of NC_083464.1, from coordinate 1,141,502 downwards.
ATAAAAAAAAAAAAACTTTAAACAGTGTTTTAGACTCCTGGTATCTTAAATCTGTAACCTAGTGAACCAGAGTTAATGTATGCAATGATAGAGACTTAAGCACTTTTGTACATCACTCTGGATAAAAGAGTCTGTCACATGCTGTAAATGTAAATATATATCATTACTAATGTGTGTGTGTGTGCGTGTGTACGTGTGTACATGTGTGCGTGTGTACGTGTATGTGTGCGTTTGTGCGTGTGTGCGCGTGTTTGCGTGTGTGTGTGTGTGTGTGTGTGTGTGTGTGTGTGTGTGTGTGTGCAGGTGGCAGGAGGCTTTGATCATATTTCCCCGGACCAACAAACAGAACCAGAAGAAGAAACGGAAGGTGGAGCCGCCAACTCCACAGGTATACACACACACACACACACACACACACACACACACACATACACACACACACTGTATGTGTGGTCTTTTATCTTTATTATTCAAGAACAGAAAAGTTTCTGATGCGTGTTTGTGTCAGATCAAAAGTTTTAAAAAGGTTTCGATTCATCTAAACACCATTCACACAAACACACACACACATAGACACACAAACACATAGAAACAAACACATAGACATACAAACATATACACACACACATACATAGTAAAGCATCATCTGTGTACCCATAACAAGATCCATCCTGGGGGAGCAGTTAAGTGATCACTTAAATCCATTTAGATAACACAGTCACCTCAGGGGGTCAGTAACACACACACACACACACACACACACACACACACACACACACACACACCCTGCCAGGGATTGACCTACATGGTCAGACAGAGTCTCATGGGATTGTTGTGTATGAAGCCACCAGGAGACGTCATGTCTTCTTATGAACCAATGTTGTGTCAGTCAGCTGTATGTTCTGGTCTTTATCAGCAATCAGGTCTGTGCTGAACTCAGAGTTTATGATGACCCTTTAGTTCCTCAGGAGCTCTCGGCTGCACTATTATAAACTGTTGTAGAAAGGACATTATTTACATTTACACTATTTACTGTAGAGTGTCACCCAAATGAGGATGAGGTTCACTTCTGAGTCTGGTTCCTCTCAAGGTTTCTTCCTCTTATCATCTCAGGGAGATTTTCCTCACCGCCGTCACCTCCAGCTTGTTCATTAGGGACAGATATATAGTATTTTAAATTTTAAGTTAATATTCTTTAAATTATTTATTTTTATTCTTATTTCCTATTATATATTAATTATTTTCTCTCTCTTCTGTTTCTATACTTCTGTAAAGCTGCTTTGAGACAATGTGAACTGTTAAAAGCACTAAACAGATAAATTGAATGAAAGTGAGACAGATTTATAGGCAGAATGAAAACTTTAGTTGTGATGGTGTTGGTTGGTGTTTATTAAAACTTGTGCTTGTGTGTGTTATCGAATCATTTCCATTTATGTCTTATTGCATTTTTAGTATTTATTTATTTAGTTTATGAATTCAGCTGACTTCAAAGGTCAGAACTAAGAATGACATCATTTTTGTCCTCTGCGCATTCCAGTTGCAAAGTTTAGTTTTTTTTCTTAGCATCCAGCTAACTGGCTAGCCGTACTGGGTACTGCTGTAAGCCGCCATGTTGGTTCGATGTCACGCTGTCAACTCTTCACTCTTTAGTCAAAACTCTGACACAAAATTAAACACACACCATGTGAGCATCATGCTTTCTTCCACACACAGGAAATGACTGACAGGAAGTGTTTTAATTGCTTGTGATTTTTGTTCTTAGAGAACACAGAAATGACACCGTACATAAATTAGTGTTTAAGTGAAATGTTAAACAGTGCTGTGTTCCACACACATGTGAAGGTGTTAGTCAGATGAAGAAAGCCTCTGCTGTGTGAATTAAATCCACTGTTGTGGTTTTGTAGCCAAACACTTAAATCCTCCTGCCTTTGATGTGGTGCATTAGCTTCAGCGCTAAATCCCACAAGCTTCTGGCTACATTCACTGCCTTTGTTTAGGGTCTGATGACCTTCTAGAACACATCAGCGGCCACAAATCACACACACACACACACACACGCACATGCACACACCCCCACACACACACACGCACACGCACACACCCACACACACACACACAACCACAATGAATTAATTTATGTTGGAGTCATTGTTATTACTTTGATGATTTTTGCTATCGTGATTATTTTAGAATTTTAACCAAACTAACTACTAAATCTTGTATTTCATTTGTTTTACTATTTTTATATAATTTTTTATTACTGAATTAAAAAACAAAATCTTATTAGAATTTAACCATGAATTTAATTGTTTTTTTTTATTAATATAATTAGTATTATTAGTTTAATAACACTTAGGCTTGTTGTTAATTATTTTGTCAGCTTTATTTATTTGATGTTATTTAAAATAAATTGTTTTTATTTTTCTTTATAAAATATAAATATAATTAAGAATCATTCATTTTCTATATCTGTTTATGATGAACCATTAAGTATTTTATAAGTATTTTGTTTAGTTTATTGTTGTTCATTTTAATGAAATTTAAATTGTTTAATTTATTGTTAATTAGTTTTTTCCCCACTGGTTCTTACATTTTAAACATCAGTACTTGATGGTGCAAGAGGGAATTTTTGTCCTGGTACAAAATTGAAAGGAAATATAAAATGTATGTAAGTGTTAAATTAATAATGAATTTAGTTCCATTCTTCTTGTACGGTGTATGTTATATACACTCTGTGTATGTTATATACACTCTGTGTGGTGCACTTGATTAAGTGTTTCGGTGTGTCAGAGCTCAGACTCGTGTTTACTGGAGGTCTGGATTTGTGCAGTGCACTACAGTGTCTCAGACCATCTCACGTAGCTCAAATCCCGCGTCTCTTTGTTGCTGGTACAAACGGTACACCTCGAGTCAGCAATCACACACAGTCATACATATTTCACATAATATTTCAATGGCTTGAAGAACATTTTAATCAGAATCTGAAGTCACATGTGCACTGTATATAGTGAGGTTTTTACTTCTACACTCTCTAACAACTAACAGACAAATTTCACCAAGGTGTTAATGGACATCAGAGCGGAAATATCACTCGTGTGCTGTTTACTTTATTTATAGAAAACTGGAGTGTGTTCTAGGAATAAACCATGACTGGACTGGAAAAAAAGTGTAGTGAGATTTTAATCAGTAAGATTTTCAATAAATTTTTATTTAAAAAATATTCAACAGATCAAGTTTATAATCATAAATCCAGAGTGTTGTGTGTTGTGTGCAGTTTACCCAAATGAGAGTAAATACCTGAACTGTGTGTGCGAGTGTGTGTGTGTGTCTGCTAACGTCCTGGCCTATGGTTTGTCTGGTTCCTGATCCGGTCCAGCATGGGTTCTCCTGGGAGATCCTGATTGTCTGTTCAGTAAGTTCAGTTCAGATCTCAGCTGACCAATCAGAGAGCAGAGATTTGGTTGTGTTTCCTGTTTGAGTCACTTTGGGTGTCTGTCAGTCAGGTAAAAAACATACAGAGGAGCTTCTCAAGAAATCACTTGGCTGTTAGGTCACTCATTTGTGTGTGTGTGTGTGTGTGTGGTGAGCAATTTTATGATTTAAGGATGGTAATTTATTTGAGTTATCAGGGTGGAGACAGAATCTGCTTGTGTGTGTGTGCTTGTGTAAATGTTTGTGTGTGTGTGTGTGTGTGGTCACACTACATTAGCAGGTGTGTTGTTGACCTCAGGTTTGGATTGTGCTGTGGTGATGGGCACACACGCACATACACACACACACACACACACACAGGTGTTTTTGACATCAAAGGACCTTTGTTCTGTTCTGGTTTGACTGAGTAAATAGTTTTCTTTCTGTCTGCAGGAACCTGGACCAGCCAAGGTCACTGTAACGAGCAGCAGTGTCCTGTGTGTTAATAACAGTGTGGTTCAGTCTGATGGGGCTGAGCCTGTTAGAGGTATGAACACACACACACACACACACATACACACATACACATATACACACAAACACAAACACACAAACACACACACACAGACACACATACACACAAACACACACACACAAACACACACACACACAAGCACACACATGCACGCACATACACATACACACAGAAAAACACACAAATCCACAAAACACACACAAATACACAAAAACACACAAAAACACAGAAAACACATATGCACACAAACACACACACAAAAAAACACACACACAAACACACACACACAAACACGTTTTGTATACAAAAAGTATACAAAATACCAAAACTGAATGTACTGTAATAAATTATTTAAATGTATTATTTAAAGTGCACCACTGGACTATATACAGGAGATCATTTACATTAATATGATTTACATTTACATATTTGTATTAGTTTGTTTTTTCCTAATTATTTATCAATTATTACATTAGTTCTTCAGTCCAAAATAAATGTTTGTATGTTTGTCAGATTCGGAGCGTGTGATTGCAGGACGTAAGCCGAGGGTGGAGAGCGGCTACTTCTCATTGGAGAAACCGAAACCTGAACAACCCCAACAGGAACAGATCTCCTCTTCATCATCATCCCCTTCCTCTCGTCTGAGGTACAGCACTTCGGAACCGGCGCTCTGTCCCTCACTGTCCTTGCACAACACACACACTTCACCTGACACACACACTACACACTCAGACTTCACAGACATACCCACTGTTTCACAATCTGTTGATGATCCACACACACATTCATTGCCAACAACAAACACAGTACGATCTCCTTCTCCACACACTTCTGCCAACACACACACGCTGGCATCGTCACTCTCGTCCTCTCAGAGCTCCCTCGACTCTGGGTCGAGCCCTGAGAGGCAGAGTCATGTCGCAAGAGTGGGTGGGGCTACCCCATCAGAGGCTGGAGGAATCAACGCGAGGCCTGGGCGAAGTGGGAGGAGCTATGCGGTATTGGCGGACGTCCCCCGTGCGAGAAGGCTGAGCCATCGAGAGGCGTTTCGTTCTGATCGCAAACGGCAGGAGCTGAGAGCAAGAACACGGAGCCCAGGGAGAGAGGAGGTAGAGAGACTGTTCGGACAACAGAGGAAGTGAGAACACACACACACCTTCACTCATATACACACTACAGTATAAACACACACTCACAGATGGACATACACACTTATACACACACCAGGTACTGAGCTTTAGGGATATTGACTGTATAATGATCATGGAGGTGGAGCTTTCGGGTTCAGGCCGAGATCACATGTTCTTCACAGCAGTGAGACAAGATGCTGATCTCATCCAGGTGCAGAAGAGCAAGCAGCAGATACTTTAAGATCAAATCTGTAAGAGGTGAAAAGGCCACTGGTTGTGCTGCTGACTCACAGTGGGACTGGCCTGCACAGTCCACTTCTGCTCTGTATGGGGACGAGTCTCTTCATATAATCATCCTAGACTCTTGACTTCTGTTCCAGATGGAATACTGCAGGGTGTGAAGTCATCACTGTACCCTGTACACCATCATTAACCTCACTCATCTGCTGTAGTGGTATATGGTAAATAAATAGGATGAAGAGTAAAGGTTCTCCACCGCATCCTTGATGTCTATCATCCATGCTTTTCTCTGTAGAACACTGTTTATAGAATATAGTATATACTGTACAGGGTTTTTCCTGGGTCAAGATTGGTCTTCTGTGGTGTCTGACCCACATGGTCATCCACACACAGCAGAGAGTACACAAGTACCCACATGATCCACAAGCCCAACATTGACAATAAATGTTAGATTTAAAATAATACAAAGAAACAGTTTGTGATTTTTTTTCTTATCCTATTTATTCATGAATAAACGATCACTGTCAGGCTAGATAGTAAAAGAAAGCGATTACAACTTATTTTATATGTAAACGTCATCGATACCAAAATACATTTAAAATGTCAAAGTTATCACAATTGATCTATTATATATAATATATCTGATTTGTTCTACACCGACTCAGACACTGACGCAGACCAACTGCTTTAACCATTCATTATAATGAATCGGCTCAAAGGAGTCATTAGGTCGCGAATCGGAATTTAGCGGACGTGTTCTGTGGGAATCCTGGCTGTTAGGACATCGCGAAAGATTTGTCAACACACACACACACACGCACGCACACACACACACAAAACACTTCATAACTGGATAGATTTTTTTTTTGCGTTTATTTAAAGTTATGTCAGCTGCACATGCGGAATGCTTGTCACAAGTTGTAAGAGAAGATAAGGCAACTTTTTTTTTGGACTGCAGTTCACACCCAGCGGTAATTCAGCAAAAATATTGGGCGGGGCGGGGTGGGGTGGGGGCTGTGCTCGTTCTCTCCGTCACTCCGTCAGTAGGATTTGGTGGGACAAAAAATTTCAATGTAGGAAATCTTGTGAAACCAAGATTCAGTACTGATGAAGACCATTTTGTCAGTAGCCATAGAACTGACAGTAACTAGAGGTGCTGTCTTGGAGTTGGTGGACATTGTGATCCTAAACCCTCCATGTGCCTCTAAGAAAAATGTGGCCATAACTCTAAAGGTCCTTCTTGGTATACTTAAGGAGCACAGTGTGCTCCTGGTTAGGAACATCTGGAGCTGGATGTGTTTGTTGTTAACGTCCACTTCTCAGAGGCCTTTCCTGCCCTGAAGCTCCCATGGTCTGTGTCCATACAGCAGAGTTGTAAAGGTTCCCAGTCAAACATGTCTTCACACTTCAGTGTCTCGTTGCAATATCTTAGATTATTAGTTCTGCTCTTTGGCACTAGGAGTTAAAAAGATCTGAGTGATCACTGTCAAGGTCAAAGACCAGTCAGGAGAAAGCCTGAAATATTACGTGGATCTCTGACTGGTGGTCACAATGGCACAGGAAGTTGTCCTTTGATGACAACATGACAGCACTGGACTAAGGCTAAGAGGCTAAGAGGCTAAGACTAGTCACTGGTCTGTGTGCTACAGTCCTAAACCTAACAATGTGAGTCACTGTAAAGGTTCTAGCACATGCAGAAATCACCTCACAACATCCTTTTACATGTACACTGCTAACAATACACATGAATACACACACAGATATACATTATATGGCCAAAAGTTTGTGCACCCCTGACAGTCACACCATTATGTCCTTCCAGATGAATTCCCTTTGCTGTTGTAATGAGCTCCACTATTCTGTGAAGGTTTTCTCCTAGATGTTGGATTGTGTCTGTGGGGGTTTGTGTTCATTCAGCTACAAGAGCATTAGTGAGATCAGATACTGATGGTGTAAGAGTGAGGAGGTCTGGAGTACAGTCGGAGTTCCAGTTCATGCCCGAGGTGTTTGTTCAGTGTAACTGAGTCAGAGTCAGGGCTCTGTGCAGGACACTCGAGTTCTTCACTCTTCATGGATCTGCTTTGTGCACAGGGACATTGTCATGCTGGAACAGGGCTTGGACTCTTAGTTCCAGTCATGTTCATTATAACACAAAGACTTTCTACACAAGGGTCAGCTTGTGGATGAACCATGTATGGGTGTGATGGTCAGGGGTGCACATAGTTTTGGTCACATATAAATACATCTTTATACATAAATACAGTGATGATGTGTTCGTCTCTTTAGCTGTGAGTGTATTTATTTCTGCTGTCTACTGTAACCCTGTGCATTGTGGGTAATGTAGTTCTGTGTCAGCCTCAGTCAACATGGCACCAGTCTGTGTCTCTTACTACGATGTAGACTGTAATTGGTAGAGTTTAGCACCATCTAGTGCACACACTGTAGTACTACATTAACTCAACACTAACTCACACTGTATTCACTAAAACACTCAAATACACACACATCAAATACACGCACACCTCATATACACACACACACCTCATATACACACTCACCAAATACACACACTCACCATATACACACACTCACCAAATACACACACTCACCATATACACACACTCACCAAATACACACACATCAAATACACACACTCACCAAATACACACACTCACCAAATACACACACATCAAACACACACACTCATCAAATACACACACTCACCAAATACACACACTCACCAAATACACACACTCACCATATACACACACTCACCAAATACACACACATCATATACACACTCACCAAATACACACACTCACCAAATACACACACTCACCATATACACACACTCACCAAATACACACACATCAAATACACACACTCACCAAATACACACACTCACCAAATACACACACATCAAATACACACACTCACCAAATACACACACTCACCAAATACACACACATCAAATACACACACTCACCAAATACACACACTCACCAAATACACACACTCACCAAATACAGTGAGTGTATTTGGTACACACACACTCATCAAATACACACACTCATCAAATACACACACTCACCAAATACACACACATCAAATACACACTCACCAAATACACACACTCACCAAATACACACATACACCAAATACACACACTCACCAAATACACACACTCACCAAATACACACTCTCCAAATACACACACTCACCAAATACACACACATCATATACACACTCACCAAATACACACACTCACCAAATACACACACTCACCAAATACACACACATCAAATACACACACTCACCAAATACACACACTCACCATATACACACACTCACCAAATACACACACATCAAATACACACACTCACCAAATACACACACTCACCAAATACAGTGAGTGTATTTGGTACACACACACTCATCAAATACACACACTCACCAAATACACACACATCAAATACACACTCAACAAATGCACACACTCACCAAATACACACATACACCAAATACACACACTCACCAAATACACACACTCACCAAATACACACACACACCAAATACACACAACAAATACACACACTCACCAAATACACACACTCACCAAATACACACACTCACCATATACACACACTCACCAAATACACACACATCATATACACACTCACCAAATACACACACTCACCAAATACACACACACCAAATACACACACTCACCAAATACACACACATCAAATACACACACTCACCAAATACACACACACTCACCAAATACACACACTCACTAAATACACACACACACACACACTCACCAAATACACACACTCACTAAATACACACACACACACACACTCACCAAATACACACACTCACCAAATACATACACACATCAAATACACACACTCACCAAATACACACACTCACCATATACACACACTCACCAAATACACACACACTCACCAAATACACACACTCACTAAATACACACACACACACACACACACTCATCAAATACACACACTCACCAAATACACACACATCAAATACACACTCACCAAATACACACACTCACCAAATACACACATACACCAAATACACACACTCACCAAATACACACACTCACCAAATACACACTCTCCAAATACACACACTCACCAAATACACACACATCATATACACACACATCATATACACACTCACCAAATACACACACTCACCAAATACACACACACATCAAATACACACACTCACCAAATACACACACTCACCAAATACACACACATCAAATACACACACTCACCAAATACACACACTCACCAAATACACACACATCAAATACACACACTCACCAAATACACACACTCACCAAATACACACACTCACCAAATACAGTGAGTGTATTTGGTACACACTCACTCATCATATACACACACTCACCAAATACACACACTCACCAAATACACACTCTCCAAATACACACACTCACCAAATACACACACATCATATACACACTCACCAAATACACACACTCACCAAATACACACACTCACCAAATACACACACATCAAATACACACACTCACCAAATACACACACTCACCATATACACACACTCACCAAATACACACACATCAAATACACACACTCACCAAATACACACACTCACCAAATACAGTGAGTGTATTTGGTACACACACACTCATCAAATACACACACTCACCAAATACACACACATCAAATACACACTCAACAAATACACACACTCACCAAATACACACATACACCAAATACACACACTCACCAAATACACACACTCACCAAATACACACACACCAAATACACACACCAAATACACACACTCACCAAATACACACACTCACCAAATACACACACTCACCATATACACACACTCACCAAATACACACACTCACCATATACACACACTCACCAAATACACACACATCAAATACACACACTCACCAAATACACACACTCACCAAATACACACACATCAAACACACACACTCATCAAATACACACTCACCAAATACACACACTCACCAAATACACACACTCACCATATACACACACTCACCAAATACACACACATCATATACACACTCACCAAATACACACACTCACCAAATACACACACTCACCAAATACACACACATCAAATACACACACTCACCAAATACACACACTCACCAAATACACACACTCACCAAATACACACACACACACCAAATACACACACCAAATACACACACTCACCAAATACACACACTCACCAAATACACACACTCACCAAATACACACACATCAAATACACACACTCACCAAATACACACACTCACCAAATACAGTGAGTGTATTTGGTACACACACACTCATCAAATACACACACTCACCAAATACACACACATCAAATACACACTCAACAAATACACACACTCACCAAATACACACATACACCAAATACACACACTCACCAAATACACACACTCACCAAATACACACACTCACCAAATACACACACACCAAATACACACACCAAATACACACACTCACCAAATACACACACTCACCAAATACACACACTCACCATATACACACACTCACCAAATACACACACTCACCATATACACACACTCACCAAATACACACACATCAAATACACACACTCACCAAATACACACACTCACCAAATACACACACATCAAACACACACACTCATCAAATACACACTCACCAAATACACACACTCACCAAATACACACACTCACCATATACACACACTCACCAAATACACACACTCACCAAATACACACACTCACCAAATACACACACACATCATATACACACTCACCAAATACACACACATCAAATACACACTCACCAAATACACACACATCAAATACACACACTCACCAAATACACACACACATCATATACACACACTCACCAAATACACACACATCAAATACACACACTCACCAAACACACACACTCACCAAATACACACACTCACCAAATACAGTGAGTGTATTTGGTACACACACACTCACCAAATACACACACTCACCAAATACACACACATCAAATACACACTCACCAAATACACACACTCACCAAATACACACATACACCAAATACACACACATCAAATACACACACTCACCAAATACACACACTCACCAAATACACACACTCACCAAATACACACACACATCATATACACACACTCACCAAAAACACACACATCATATACACACTCACCAAATACACACACTCACCAAATACACACACTCACCATATACACACACTCACCAAATACACACACATCAAATACACACACTCACCAAATACACACACTCACCAAATACACACACTCACTAAATACACACACACACACACACACACTCACCAAATACACACACTCACCAAATACATACACACATCAAATACACACACTCACCAAATACACACACTCACCATTTACACACACTCACCAAATACACACACACTCACCAAATACACACACTCACTAAATACACACACACACACACACACACCAAATACACACACTCACCAAATACATACACACATCAAATATACACACACATCATATACACACACTCACCAAATACACACACATCAAATACACACACTCACCAAATACACACACTCACCAAATACACACATACACCAAATACACACTCACCAAATACACACACTCACCAAATACACACACTCACCAAATACACACACTCACCAAATACACACACACATCATATACACACTCACCAAATACACACACATCAAATACACACTCACCAAATACACACACATCAAATACACACGCTCACCAAATACACACACACATCATATACACACACTCACCAAATACACACACATCAAATACACACACTCACCAAACACACACACTCACCAAATACACACACTCACCAAATACAGTGAGTGTATTTGGTACACACACACTCATCAAATACACACACTCACCAAATACACACACATCAAATACACACTCACCAAATACACACACTCACCAAATACACACACTCACCAAATACACACACACATCATATACACACACTCACCAAAAACACACACATCATATACACACTCACCAAATACACACACTCACCAAATACACACACTCACCATATACACACACATCAAATACACACACTCACCAAATACACACACTCACCAAATACACACACATCAAATACACACACTCACCAAATACACACACTCACCAAATACACACACATCAAATACACACACTCACCAAATACACACACTCACCAAATACACACACTCACTAAATACACACACACACACACACACTCACCAAATACACACACTCACCAAATACACACACTCACCAAATACATACACACATCAAATACACACACTCACCAAATACACACACTCACCATTTACACACACTCACCAAATACACACATACTCACCAAATACACACACTCACTAAATACACACACACACACACACACACACACACACCAAATACACACACTCACCAAATACATACACACATCAAATATACACACACATCATATACACACACTCACCAAATACACACATAAAATTGAATTACATGATAATGTCCATTGATAACTATGGTCATCACCTTGGGAGCACCGATACTGCTGTCTTCATTTCACTGGCTGTCTGTATTTCTGTTCGTCTTTCTTTCTTTCTTTCTTTCTTTCTTTCTTTCTTTCTTTCTTTCTTTCTTTCTTTCTTTCTTTCTTTCTCTTACCCTCACTCTCAGTCTGTATTTTATCTTTTTCTTCTCTCTTTCAGGCGCCCCTCTGAACATCAGTCTCCTGCCTTCTGCCACGGCCACTGATTCCTCTGCTTTTTCTCATTTTACACACACACACACACACACACACACACACACACACACACACACACACACACACACACACACACATTGCTGCTCATCACTGCTGTTCCTGGATTCCTGAGTGCTTTCCGCCATGCTTCCTTCTGTTGCCTTCTTTCTTCAGCACACACACACACACACACACACACACACACACACACACACACACACACAAACACACACACATTTTATTTAGACTGTTTTTATGAGGTTAATTTATGGCTAAATACATACCTTTTTATTATTTTATTTACTTTTAAATCTGTCTTAATAATTTCAAATGAAATAGTAAAGTATATTTTATATATATTTCATAGTTTAGTAGTTAAAGGCATTTAAATGACTTTATTTAGTTCTGTTATAGATATGTGTATGTGTGTGTGTCAGACGTACTCAGGTGATTGAACGGTTTGAGACACAGCAGTCAACAGATACATTGGAGCACATGGACACAACAGAACTGTCCACTTCCTCCAGTCAGTCCACCAATCAGAGAACAGGACGCAGTGAGAGGCGTCTCCCTACCCAGAAACAGGTACGCTAGTAACATCATCACACACCTGTACAGAAACAGGTACGCTAGTAACTTCATCACACACCTGTACAGAAACAGGTACGCTAGTAACATCACACACCTGTACAGTAACAGGTACGCTAGTAACATCACACACCTGTACAGTAACAGGTACGCTAGTAACATCACACACCTGTACAGTAACAGGTACGCTAGTAACATCACACACCTGTACAGAAACAGGTACGCTAGTAACATCACACACACCTGTACAGTAACAGGAACGCTAGTAACATCATCACACACCTGTACAGTAACAGGAACGCTAGTAACATCATCACACACCTGTACAGAAACAGGTACGCTAGTAACATCATCACACACTTGTACAGAAACAGGTACGCTAGTAACATCACACACCTGTACAGAAACAGGTACGCTAGTAACATCACACACACCTGTACAGTAACAGGAACGCTAGTAACATCATCACACACCTGTACAGAAACAGGTACGCTAGTAACATCACACACCTGTACAGAAACAGGTACGCTAGTAACATCACACACCTGTACAGTAACAGGTACGCTAGTAACATCACACACCTGTACAGTAACAGGAACGCTAGTAACATCACACACCTGTACAGAAACAGGTACGCTAGTAACATCACACACCTGTACAGTAACAGGAACGCTAGTAACATCACACACCTGTACAGAAACAGGTACGCTAGTAACATCACACACCTGTACAGTAACAGGTACGCTAGTAACATCACACACCTGTACAGAAACAGGTACGATAGTAACATCACACACCTGTACAGAAACAGGTACGCTAGTAACATCATCACACACCTGTACAGAAACAGGTACGCTAGTAACATCACACACCTGTACAGAAACAGGTACGCTTCTGACATTGCTGCACTTTCTCTTTTTTAGGACCTCTCATTGGATGCTGGTACATCAGGCACAGTAACGGATTTTTCTGGAAAAATGTCTGTTTACAGAAGGGCAAAAAGTCTGGACCGCCGAATTACAGAGTCATCAATGACGGTGAGAGAAAAATATTCAACTAATAAACACAAACTACTTCCCGTTAAGTATAAAGGGTTTAATGCTTTTAACAGGATAGTCTATAAGTATTTTTTAGTAGGTTTTGTGTGTGTGTGTGTGTGTGTGTGTGTGTGTGTGTGTGTGTGTGTATCATATTTAGCTGCCAGTGTATCCGTCATACTTACCCCACACCTCACACTCCCCAGATATAAATAGCTGTTAACAGTGTCAAATCTTCTGAAAGCTGAAACACACACTCCCTATTTATCACACACACATACACACGCACACACACACACAATTCATAAGCAGTAATACGGAAGGAAACACAGATGTGTGTGAAGACATCTACACAGATGAAGCTGAATAAGAATAAGGTACTCAGATTTTAAACTCTGATCTCTAACTGGAGTGTGTGTAGGATTTACAGACAGACAGACAGACAGACAGACAGATAAATAGATAGAAAGGCATACGAACTTGAAGTTAATACTAGAGACTTCATTTTAAATAAGTACTGAAAGCACAGAGTTCTTGCATGTTTTTTACTTCCTTACAGGACACACAGTTGTCTAGTAACTTTTATTTGTTTAGACACATAAGTTTTTCCTACAGGACATTTATTTAATCTAGCTGGAACATGCTGCTGTAAACACTGCAGATACACAACTGAAAAGTGATATATAATCACTAAAATAATTCACTTTTTATTTTATTCTTATTATTTTATTAAATCATTGTGTTCTGATGAATGAAATGTGTTGCTGTAGAAATACCGTGTCTTTATTCTGTACTTATGTGAGCTGATTATTTACTGATTATTTACTAACATTTAACTTACAGTTAGTTACAATTTCCTAGCTATTAGCTGACAATGATTAGATGACAATATGCAGTGCTTTGCTAATAATCGTAGCATAAAGCTATCAGAGAATTAAAGATATATAAAGTGTAGAGATTAAAGGAGGAACAGGTTTGTATGATGTTACTACATTCTGCTTCTGTTTACAGAGCAAACGTCTCTTCAATAGTCTTCAGAGTTACTGTGTGAATGCAGGCGAGAGGTTAGCTGTTAGCTGTTAGCTGCATGGATTTGTGTTGAATTTACTTACTGTTTCATTTTACAGCCTGATCTGCTGAACTTCAAAAAAGGATGGATGACTAAACTTTATGAGGACGGGCTGGTGAGTGTGTCTGTGTGTGTGCGTGTCTGTGTGTGTGCATGTGTGTGTGCGCATGTGTGTGCGTGTGCATGTGAGTGTGAGTGTGTGCATGTGTGAGTGTGTGTGTGCATGTGTGTGCATGTGTGTGCGTGTGTGTTTGAGTGTGTGTGCGTGTGTGTGTGTGCATGTGTGTGTGCATGTGTTTGTGCATGTGTGTGTGCGCGTATGTGTGCGTGTGTGTGCGTGTGTGTGCGTGTATGTGTGTGTGTGCGTGTGAGTGTGTGCATGTGTGTGTGCATGTGTGTGTACATGTGTGTGCGTGTGTGTTTGAGTGTGTGAGTGTGTGCATGTGTGTGTGCATGTGCGTGCGTGTGTGTGTGTGTGCGTGTGAGTGTGTGTGTGTGTGAAACCTTAAATAGTGTGGACTTTCAACTTTGATGGATGGAGTTAATAATAATAATAATAATAATAATAATAGTAATAATAAAATAATAATAATAAGAATAATAAGAATAAAACAATAATAATAATAATAATAATAATACTAATAAGAAAACAATAATAATAATAATAATAATAATAATAATAATAATAATAATAAAACAATAATAATAATAATAATAATAGTAATAATAAAACAATAATACTAATAATACTAATAATAATAATAATAATAATATATTCCTTTCTTCCTTTCAGAAAAGAGAATTATGACACAGATCCTGATTTATAAACATGACTAACTTTAAATGTGTAAAAAATGAAAGCAGTAAATACAATTGTACATTGACTAAAGTGATTAAAAAACAAATTAAAATTTAAATATGTAATTTAATATAGAATCAGAAGATTAAAGTTGATTGTTTTAAACAGAACAAGTTTAATAAGAAACTTTTTAAAGACATCATTTGATCATTTTCAGTGTGTTTTAGACGTGTGTTTGTCCCTCTGTTGATGATCTTACACTGTATTTTAGTGTTGAAGAGAAATCTGAGCTGCTTTTTAGATGAACAAACACTCTGAGCTTCTCAGAGAGCAGAAATGGGTTTGATATCAACATTTACTCTGAACATACAAACATCTGTGTGGAGAAAAAACTAACTGAACTTTTCTATGAATCTATCAGCTCTAGTGTTGTAGAGAAAAACAGAAATAGTGATGAAACTCTACAAAGTCCTGAGTGTTTACTTTCATATGAGCTTCATATTAACACCACTGTGGAGTGAGACACGAGGAAGATGTTCAGTCACCCACACGGACACGAGACAAACAGGAGGAAATAATATTATTCAGTCTTTGGTTAAAGTTTTAATGTGTGTTTGTTGGGGTAAAGATGAGAGTTTTGGAGCAGCAGTAAGTCTGTCTGACATTAATCAGTTTAATATGAACTGACTGATGCACTGTTTTTTTTGCCTCAGTAGATTCTTATCAATATACACAGTATGACATGTATATCTAACTCTGTGTGTGTGTGTGTGTGTGTGTGTGTGTGTGTGTGTTTCAGTGGAAGAAGCACTGGTTTGTTTTGACTGAACAGAGTCTGAGATATTACAGAGACTCCATCGCTGAAGAGGTCAGACTCAGTGTTTTGTGTGTAATATCTAACGTGTGTGTGAGATTGTGTGTGTGTGAAATTGTGTGTGCAGGTGATTGTGTGTCAGTTTGTAGTCTTTGTGTGTAATTTACATCAGTGTGTATTACCTCAGGCAGCTGATCTTGATGGAGAAATTGAATTGTCCTCATGTTATGATGTCACTGAGTTTCCTGTGCAGAGGAACTACGGCTTCCAAATCCATGTAAGTCTCTCACTGGCCACTTCATTAGGAATAATATAGCAGTTCTCTAATCAATCGTGACAACATCACAATGTGTAAAGTCATTCAGCTACAGAGCAGTAGCTTCAGCTAAGAGCTTCACATCAGACTAAAGTAAAAGTCTGATCTCTGTGACTTTAACTGTGGCTTGATTGTTGGTGTCAGATGATTGCTGTCTCTAGAATTTACACAGACAAAAACCATCCTGACACTGACAGGAAGTCTGTAGTCACTCATATAATCACGCTTTACAGCCGCATCTCAGAACACACAACACATCAGATGTCCAGGTCAGGTACCTCTCCTGTCAGGAACAGACTCACTGACTCTCTGACAGGGAATTTGATCAGACTTATTTTATATATAAAATACAAACCTGTCTATGGCTGAATGATGTGTTGTGTTTCACAGGCAGGTAAATCGATCCTGATCATTCTGTAATTTCGGGGATTTAACTCCACATAAAAATAAATCAGCTCAGGAATCTGACAGAGATATAAAACTGTCTGTCTTTCTCTCAGAGTAAGGAGGGAGTGTTCACGCTCTCTGCTATGACTTCTGGGATACGGAGGAACTGGATTCAGGCCATAATGAAGAGTGTGAGGCCCACCATCACTCCTGATGTCACACGGTACTTTTAACGCTTCTCTGATCTAAATGCTTTGTTTACCCCAAACAGCCTCATTATACCATGACCAGGTCTTAGTTGTGTTACTGCACCACTTACTGTGGTTTGAGTAACTGTAGTTTTAATGATGTCATTAAGGCTTTGTGATTGGCTGATCAGCTGTAATCTGAGCTCCGCCCCGTTAAACTTCTACAAAGTTTCCACATGCACATGAGCTTCACAGTGTTAGCATGCTCTGATTTGCATTTAGAACGTGTGTGTAAGAGCATGTGTGAGTGTGTGTGAATGTGTGTGTGTGAGTGTGTATGTGTGTGTATGAGTGTGTGTTTGAGTGAGTGTGTATGTGTGTATGAGTGTGTGTAAGTGTGAGTGTGTGGTGTATGTGTGTATGAGTGTGTGTATGAGTATGTGTGAGTGTGTGGTGTATGAGTGTATGTGTGTGTGAGTGTATGTGTATGTGTGTGTGAGTGTATGTGTATGTGTGTGTGAGTGTGTGTGTGTGTAGGAGTGTATGTGTGTATGAGTGTATGTGTGTATGAGTGTGTGTATGAGTATG
>NC_083464.1:1107500-1115000 GCF_030014155.1 Tachysurus vachellii | reverse complement strand
TTGCTTTTTTAATAGTCTATACTTCTTATATAACTTTTTCACTGGGTGCTCTCTCTCTCTCTCTCTCTCTCAATATATATAGTATTTTTTATTTTACTTTGTTTTGTTTTGTTTCTGTGCACTTTTAAAGAGCACATTATTTAGTCTTAAAAGTGGGGTCTCCGATGTTTGAGAAATGCTTCAGAAAAGTGCGTTGAGCCGCCAAAAAAACAAACACAAAACAAATGTATAGCCAATGAGCAGAAAGGGGCGTGTCTTGTCAATATGGGCGGAGAGAGTGTTCAGTGCGCATGTGTGACATTAGCAGAAAGCGGTTTTAACATTGACATGGAGGATAAAAACAAAGAAAGAAAGAGAAGAAAGACTTACGATAAGGTAAGAAGTAGGACGTGTTAATATAGGATCAGCTTTCCAGCGCTGGAGAGAACTGAAGGAGCAGGAAGTTGGTCACATATTCACAGATTGGAGTTTCCTGAGTCAATAACTCCTGAGCTAAACACTGTTACTACACAAATAACACCTCTTTTCTATCGTAGTAATGTAGAGACGCAGCTACAACCGTGTTTTGTGTAGTAACAGTGTTTAGCTCAGGAGTTATTGACTCGGGAAACTCCAATCTGTGAATATGTGACCAACTTTACTTAAGACGCCGAGGCGCTTTTTTCCTTCTCGATAGGTGAGTAACGTTGGTTTTACTTTGTTACACAGAACTAATATATGCCTTTGTCCTTTACATGATTATGTTTGTGTGTCATTTTTGCTTGTTTGTTTATCTACAATCGTATTGTTCTTCCCTTCAGCTATGTTAAAGACACATTTCTTTCCATTAGTTGCCTGGGTTACGTATGTATGTGTGGGCGGAGCTATCGATACAGGGGTGGGACCCATTTGGGTTAGGGGCGTGTTTGTTTTGGTGATTTTCAAATGTCAACATTGGCTTTCAAACAACGGAGACCCCACTTTTAATTATTTCACCACAATCATTTTTTTTTTTTTATACCTTGAAGCACCCATTTTATTTTCATCTCATGACTTAGAAAAAGCACTGCAGAAAGCTTAAAGAGTTTAAAAGGTTGATTAGTCAAATCCTGAAATTCCCAGAAGAAGCCCCAGAGATGGAGATCCCAAGCGTTTTGGGATTTGAGCATAAGTACCATTAACCACTGATTTCTCTTTAAAGTGTACCAGTGAACCAGGACAACCTTCATCCGATTCTACATCTTCTTCCACATCTCACCGAGTGCCATGGCAGCGCATCAGCAAGCTGAACAAGGAACTTAAGACAGAGCTGGAAGCTCAAAGACGGAAGCATGATCTAGCTAATCAGCAGGTCAACAGCCTGAGACGGAGCTACAGTGAAGCACAGGATTTGATTGGGCATCATGAGGTGGAAATTGAGGCTCTGCAGGCAAAACTTGTATCTGCAATGGCTGAAATTGTAGCAAGTGAGCAAGCAGTGGCTCGCATGCGCAGCGAGCTGAAGCTGGAACAGAGTCGTTGCCATGAGCGTGAAGAGGAGTGGATTTCCAATGAGAAAACCCTACGAGCACAATTACGGGACAGTGAGGAACGCCTCCGGGATGTGGAGGCAAGTTTGTTAGAAAAGACCCAGGCGCTAAGACTATTGGAGAGACAGCAGGCCTTGCAACGGGATCAGCACAAGGAAGTGCAAAAGCTGCAGGAGAAGCTAAATGAGGTTACTAGATGTCTTATTGCAACAGAGGAGGCACAGGCCCTAAGAGAGGAGCGGGAAAAGAAAGAGCACCGTTGCCTGGAGGAAAAGCATGAGCGGGAGCGACAAGGATTGAGTCGTAGGATTGCAGAGTCTGAGGAAAAGAGACTCAAAGCTGAAGAGCAACTTCAGGAAGCTCAGGACCAAGTAGAAACTCTCCTCAGATGTGGTGCGGGAGATCGAGTTGAATCAGAAGTCAGGGAAGAGATGCTACGTTTGCAGCAGGTTCTGAATGAACAGGCAGATGTGATTGAGAACCTTCGGGAAAGTGTGAGAAGGCTGGAAGATGAGAGAGATCACCTTACATGTCGCTGCCAGGAATTGGTTAATCAGATTGCAGAGGCAGACAGGGAGGTAGGAAAACTACAGGCACAGCTAAAAACAGAAGAGACAGACTACTACTCTTTGGAAAGCTCGTATGAGCGGGTTTCACAGGAGTTTGCAAGAATCACTTCTGTTTTGCAAGAGAAGGAGGAGGAAGTGCGACAGACAAAGGAGAGATATGAGAAGCTGATGAGACAAAAAGACCAGGATATGAATGAAGCCCTTGTCAAGATGGCTGCTTTAGGTAGCAGCCTGGAGGACACTGAACAACGTTTGAAGGCAAAGGACGAACTTCTTAGTCAGATTGGACCTAGAGAGGTGGAGCAAGAGTTGCAGGTGAAGCTGGTGGTAGCAGAGGACCGAATATCTGAACTGGAAGAGCATCTCAATGCTTTGCGTTTGGGGTACGCAAACCTTAGAATGGAGCGATGTGGATCTCAGGAGGATGTCCTTGACGCATTAGAAAAACAAGCAGATCATGATATATCCTTTTCTACCACTTCCTCTTTAACTCTCGCAAGAAGTAGCTCTGAGACAGAAGTGTCCTTTGCCAAACGGCAGAGGATCCGCTTCTCCAACATTCAGTGCCAAAAGTACCACCAATCGCAGAGAATCGAAAGGATTCATCCAGATAACACATACCTGGATTTTACTCAAGGGGAGCATCAAGACCTTGTAACAGAAACAAGCCTGAACCTCACTGATGACACCATCCAGGACTTGTCCCAGGATATCAGCTTAGTCACTGACAACACATTTCAGTACTGCAGTGATACAGAAAAATTTTTGTCCATCATCCATGGGCTGGAGTCAAGGCTCCAGGCCACAGAAGAGAAGCTTAGAGATATCACATCAAAGAAGCAAAATGAAGACGGGCAGCTTGGCAACAAAGGTTTGATGGAAGTATGCTGTGATGATACCCCTGCTGAACCAGACCAGTATGAACCAGATGTTAAATTCTACTCTTGCTTGGGTGACATTGTACAGGATAGTATCAACAATGAAGATTACAGAAAAGCTCTAGCTTTTGTGGAGTCATGCAGGGTTAGGGTTAGGGGGATTCTTAACAGTCAGCATGAAGAAGGAATAGCACAAGCACAGGTTCTCACCTTAGCTGAGATTGAGAAAGACTTGGTTAATGCATCCTTACACATTAGGCAAGTTGCAGCACGATACAAAGAGTCACTTACCTGTCAGAGTGATGCCAAGACACAGATGGATAAAAGTGAAGTAAAGGTTCTTGCAAGAATGTTAGCCTTTGAAGGGACTGTTTTGGAGAAAATGGCATTTTCTCTTCAAGATCCCAAATCAGAACTAATGCAAAGTCTTAGTGAGATAAATAAAGAATCCCAACAGGTTACCATGAACCACCAGGATTGCCTTTCTGTAATTTACACAGACATTCTGATGAGGAAACTAAAATTACAGAATATTCTGATAAATGAGCTAAAACATGAGCTCCACCAAGCTAATACCTTTAGTACAGACAATTTGCAGACACCTGATAATAGTGTTTTTGCTCAAAATACAATTCACAATGCTTGTATTAATGCTGAACTTGCATACTGCCTTCAGAACTTAAAGCACTCTTACCAAGACAAGTTTGCAGAACTTCAAAGAGACTTGGTCAAGGTAAAAGAGATCTTACAGCAAAGGGATATAGCTATGAGCGAAGCAGCTATGCCTCTCAACACCAACAATGTTGCCCAAGATGTTGGTGATAAAATGAATACTGTTACAGAGAACACTCTTTCTGACATCAACCCTCCTGAACTTGCCCCTTATGCACAGCAGATAGAGAGGGAGGAAGCTCACACTCTTGCTCAAGAAATAATAGAAAGACACTTAGCTGGAATCATGTGTTTGTGTGTCACGGAATCAGTGGCATCGCTGGATACTAGGCAAGAGAGTCTCATTACTGAGCTAAAGGGACAAGCCAAGGTCCTTTACCACTTGTCTGAACAGCTGGAAAAGGCATGTGAGGAAGATAACAGCTCTGTCCTTTGTGGACTTCCAGGTCAAATCCAAGCAGTTTTAGGACCTAGAGACACCAGCATGTACAAGACTCTCAGCATGCATGAGGCTCTGATTCAAGTGCAGGTAGCATATGTTGCCTGTCGACTAAGAGCTGAACATGAGAGGGAGCTTTCACTCTGCCAGGAGACCAGCCACAATATGGCCACTTTGGTCCAGGAGCATGCCCAGCATGTAGCAGCCATCCACCAGCGTTTCCAAAGTAGCCTAGAAGATGAACGGATTCATTACTTCAAGACAATAAACTCTATTCAGGAGGAAAATGAAACTCTACGAGAGGAGGCAGCAAAGCAGCTTAAAGAGATGGGCAGGCAGCAGGAGCAGATTGTGCAAATGGAAGAGGCATTCCAGAGGGAGATACAGGAGATGAAAAGAATGCATGCAGAAGAATTTGGTCGAGCAAAGCAGGATCGAGCAACCAGTGAGCAAGCGTTGATCGAACATGCAGAAAACACACAACAAAAGCTCGAAAAACTGCTGCAAGAAGTTGAGGGAGCAGAGTTAATGCACAATGAACACATATGCAAGCTGGAGCATGAACTCCGTGGGAAGGTTCAGGAACTTGAAAATGTACATCAGGAAGAAATTCAGAAACTTCACGACCGGTACAGTCAAACTATTCGCACTCTCGGAGAGAGATTAGAGACAATAGCAGATGATACACATCGTCCTTCTACAGCAGAGGCACTAGTTGAGGGCCATTTTGAGGAGGGGAAAGGGCATGAACAGGAGGTGAGCACAGACTCAATGTCACTGCTGAGAAGTCGTGTGCAGGAGCTGGAGTTGCAGATGATGAACATGCGTGATGAACTGGAGAACAAACCACCAGATGGAGACATGGCCAGTCTGCGAGAAAAGTACCAGAAAGACTTCGACAGTCTTAAGGTCACAGTCATAATATCACTTTAAACAAGTCACCTGAATGTAGACGATTTGTGTAGGTTGCATCACCTGCATAGTTTTATTTCATTGTGTTGTATTGAGCAGTAAAAGGTAGCTGATCAAATGAGAGACGTTTTTTTCAGTCGGTTGCAAATATAAAATTTATGTATAAATTCTTCAAGATAACCAATATATCGTCGCTGTCGGGCGGAAACCTCGTATGTCCAAATTTGTTCACTTTCATATTTTTTCACATATCGATGCTATTGGTCAGTCCCCACGTGGGTCTGTTATTTTTACAAGTTATTAACCAATCTAAAGTCTTGAAAATAGCTTGAGCGCAAATCTCATAACTCCATTGGACACTTCAACTGTCCACCTCTTCCTCACTCCGTGGGAGAGCTTCGCAGCATATTTCTCCTCAAGAAGAGTCGCAACGAATCAACACGTCTTCTGAGGTAAATGTCTTCAAAACACTGGGCTCAAAGAAAAAAAAATCTTGACCCCCGCTAGTTCTGGTGCTCGTCTGAGGACAGGAATTTAGCGCAAGACAATCCACTGCAACGCGGACTAAACCCTGTGTACTGCAGATAAGGTACGCGTTTTTTTTAATTTCCTGAAAAATAACGGTTTTGGAGATACGAGGATTCCGTCTGACAGCGACGATGTGTAAATATATATATACATAACATA
Source organism: Tachysurus vachellii (assembly GCF_030014155.1). Taxonomy (NCBI): domain Eukaryota; kingdom Metazoa; phylum Chordata; class Actinopteri; order Siluriformes; family Bagridae; genus Tachysurus; species Tachysurus vachellii. The sequence goes on along the minus strand of NC_083464.1, from coordinate 1,109,335 downwards.
TAAAAAATATTTTCTCAGCTCTGGACACGACACCAAACTGCATGCTGCACTGTCTTCGACATCCTACTTTTATTACTACTACTACTAATAGGTTGGGGTTGTGGAAGATTAACTCAGGGTATGGCCGACAAATGTCAATATTGGATAGTAGTTATTGTATAAGCAATAGTATCACTAAATTTACAAACTGTAGTGTGATTACATTCAAAAAAAAGTTTTAACTTTAAATAGAATAATTGTAGAATATAAACATTACCACAACTTGCATTTTTAGGCTGACATCAAAAATCTAATTTATCTAAAAATCTTCATTCACTTATTCATCTTCTACCGCTTATCCGAACTACCTCGGGTCACGGGGAGCCTGTGCCTATCTCAGGCGTCATCGGGCATCAAGGCAGGATACACCCTGGACGGAGTGTCAACCCATCACAGGGCACACACACACTCTCATTCACTCACGCAATCACACACTAGGGACAATTTTTCCAGAGATACCAATCAACCTACCATGCATGTCTTTGGACCGGGGGAGGAAACCGGAGTACCCGGAGGAAACCCCCGAGGCACGGGGAGAACATGCAAACTCCACACACACAAGGTGGAGGCGAGAATCGAACCCCGACCCTGGAGGTGTGAGGCGAACGTGCTAACCACTAAGCCACCGTGCCCCCTCTAAAAATCTTATTTAATACAATTAAATAAATTATGTGCTCAGAAATGAAGAATTCACACTTCTGAAATTAGCTCTCGATGATGATAAACAGTTTAATCACAGCCAGTTGTTTACCTTGTGGTTATTTAGTAAATGTGTAGATTTCTACATAATTGTTCTTTGATTAAGTGAAAGTTTTGAGCGATTCTACTGAGAGAGAAAAACTCAGCTGTCCTGCTGAATGAACTTTATTTCTAAATGAATAGAACTTCCCTAAAATGACGCTTCCTCCCAATATAAAACAGTGACCGTAATAATATATATCGAATGGTTAGTATCATTTTATTATAATCGATTGTTTACTAGTGTATACATGTGTGTATAAAGGTGTGTGTATGTTCTTGTAGGAGACATGTGAGCGTGGGTTTACAGCGATGGAGGAAACTCATCAGAAGGTGATTGAGGATCTTCAGCGTCAGCATCAACGTGAGATTAACAAACTGCTGGAGGAGAGAGAGAGACTGCTGGAGGAAGAGACGAATGCCACCATTGCTGGTAATCATTAACAACTAGAACTAGAAAGAACGAAAGTGTTTTATTCCACTACAAGTTCTGCTTCACTCTGAATGTTAGACAGCGCTCACACTGGAGACTCCTCAGAAAACGTGACCACATCGATGATTACTCACATGATCATTTTATACTTTATAGATGTCACAGTAAGACCTTTAGTAAGTGGTGTTATAACTAGTTTTGTGTGTGTGTGTGTGTGTGTGTGTGTGTGTGTGTGTGTAGCGATTGAGGCAATGAAAAATGCTCATCGTGAAGAATTGGAGAAAACACAGCGAGCACAGCTGAGTGGAGTCAACGCAGACATTGAACAACTGCGCATGCAGTACGAGTGAGTACACACAGGATGTATATTTTCCCCTCTGATAAAAACAATTCTTCAGTTTCAGCTATACAGTAAAGATATGTGTCATTTTTGTGTGTTTGTGTTTCTCTTTGTACATTTGTGTGTTTGTCTTGCTTGTGCTTTTGTGTGTGTGTATAGAGAGGACTTACAGTCAATCCACCGTGAGCTGGAGGTGTTATCAGAGCAGTACTCTCAGAAATGTCTGGAGAACACACACCTCGCTCAGGCACTAGAGGCTGAGAGACAGGCACTGCAGCAGTGTCA
>NC_083464.1:1085000-1102500 GCF_030014155.1 Tachysurus vachellii | reverse complement strand
AGATACCACAGCTTCTGATCAGATCTCTGCATGTCTGGCAGAAATTTCATCATGGATGACTGCTCATCAGTTAAAGCTCAATCCTAACAAAACTGAACTGCTGATCATCAGGTGATTCATCCCCAGGTCATGATCTTGCTATATCCTTGCACAACGATCTGATCTCCTCTTCAGCCACAGCTCACAACCTTGGGGTAACCATGGACAATCAACTGTCCATGTGACTCGCTCATGTCGGTTTCTTCTCTACAGCATTAGAAGGATTCGGCCATTTTTGTCCACACAGGCTGCTCAGGTACTTGTTCAGTCTCTTGTCATTACTGCAATTACTGTTCAGTCTCTTGGATTACTATGAACACAATTCGTCCTCTGCAAATGATCCAAAATGCAGCTCCCCAGCTTGTGTTCAACCTGCCAAAGTTCTCCACACCACCCCACTGCTGCGATCCCTCCACTGGCTTCCGGTCGCTGCACGCATCAGATTCAAAACACTGATGCTGACCTACAAAGCCAAAAATGGACCAGCTCCCTCTTACCTCAAAGCCCTCATCACTCCTCACACTGCACCTCACACCCTCCGGTCTACCAGCACTGCTCGACTGGTTCCACCATCTCTCAGGGTAAGAGGTAAGTATACTACAAGACTCTTCTCTGTACTGGCACCAAGGTGGTGGAACGAACTTCCCCTAGAGGTCCGGACAGCTGAGTCACTGGCTATTTTCAAGCGGCGGTTGAAGACCTACTTATTCAGGAAACACTTCAACTAGCACTTCTTTCCTTATCTTTTGCATTTAAAAAAAAACAACAAAAAAAAACTCAACCTTTGACACTTTTTCATTGTAACTTTGAACAAATGTTTTAAACTCATGGTATCTTAAGTATGTAACTTAGTGATCCAGCATTAATGTATTCAATGATAGAGATTTAAGCACTTATGTACATCGCTCTGGATAAGGGCGTCTGGCACATGCTGTAAATGTAAATGTCTGACGAGTAGCTGAAGTGGGGGCGGGGCTCCATGATGGAACGGAAATTTCCAGTGATCACTAATAGCCCCATAGAGTTCACAAAGTGCCATCTTAGCATTAGAGCTAGGGAAATGTACGCTCCGACAATAGTGGTGAATTCCTGTGGTAAATAAATGAGCTGCATCTACTTCATTAGCTATGAATAGTAATTAGAAATAAGCACAGAGTTCCAGCACCAATCCTTGTTGATGTAAACACACATACCACCACCGCGATCCTTAACAGACAGAGTTAGATTGCTGTCAGCACGAGACGAGGTGAGCCTATCTAGCCTAAATAGCAGAGTCCAGAAACTTGTCCCTGAGTCACGTCTTTGTGAAAATAAAGATGCAACAATCTCTAATCTCTTGCAGTGTGGTCTGCTGAAGTCTGATATAGTCCAGTTTATTGTCCAGGGACCAAACTTTGGAGAGTAGGATGGTTAGGGTTTGTTTTTAGCCTAGCATGGACACCTGCCTTCCTGTCACTCTTCCACTTTCTCTAAAGCACATCATCATGCATGTAGGCTGCTGCATGATTTCTGTACTGTGTTAGTGTCTGGCAGTTGTCAACTAAACAAAGTATATATATATATTTTTTGCTCTGGGGCGGAGGATTTTTTTTCATATATATATATATATATATAAGAAAAAAAATCCTCCGCCCCAGAGCAAAAAATATACAAAATATATATATATATATATATAGGGCAAAACATACAGGCCCTGCGGACAAGAAGTGAGGCAGTGTCCTCCACAGGAAACCAGGAAGTGAAGTGACATCCCCCACCGGATCAGGCAAGAAATGAGGCGGCATCCTCCGTGGGAAACCGGAAGAGGAGCGGCATCCTCCACCGGAAATAAAGGCCGCGATGTCACCCAAAAAACAAAAAAAAAAATAAATAAATGCTCCCACAATAAGCCGTGCTAGGCTAGATGCTATCCTGCTGAATCCTTCTGTCTGTGAACGCGGGATAAAAACAGACCCAAATGCAGGATAGCTAACTGAAACTGGTTTATTAATAAAAACAAACAAAACTGGGACAAAAGACAAGACAAAAAACAAGAATTCTAAAACTAATAAGTATTAGCCTTTATTGTCACTGGTCACAGGTACCAGCATAATTAGCCATCAACCTGTCCAGACATACAATTCATATCGGCCAAGGCCGAGGCCAGTGCTGGTTGAGGGGAGCTGAAAGCAGATAAGTTTGGGGTTGTTTGGTCTTGGGGCGAGTAGACGCATTCCAATTTATACGACTACTCTCTTAGTCCATTCTGGTCTCCGAATCGATCCATTTGCCTTTCCAAAGCAGTGAGCTTTGTGATGTTATCCATATTGCGGTTAATAGTCCCAGCCTCAGTGCTGACTGCGCTGCCCACTGCTTCAATCATGACGGGCATGACGAGGTTTTGGTTACCGTTTTCAGATTTCCTCGATAAACCAGGGCAATGCCTAATCCAATCAGCAGAAGTCCTGTTGTCATGGTTCCAAATAGGTAGATATCTTCCATGTCCTCCACGGAAAGAGCCATCAGACACACAACCCGCCACCTCTCCAACGCGTCCATCGTATAGCCAGCTGCGAACGTCCCGGCAGGGCAATCAGGTTCCCCGAACCCAAGCTTCTTGTTGAGAAGATGGTGTCAATTGTGTTGAGAGACCATTTCGTCAAATCCATGATATTCAGATTTTTAGTTTGGAGAGCAGTGCGGAGAGAGTCTCTCAAAGTATAAGACAATAGACGAAACGAGAGGAGCAAAGCAGGGAAAGTAAGGGGGAGGAGAGGGAGAGAAAATGCCACCGCCTTCGTTGAGAGCCAAAGAGAAGAAGTATAATACTAATGACAATCAGACACATAAGGAACAGGTGTGCTGAGGTGGGAAGGAGTAGACAAGGGCGGGGCAGACACGTGAACACAGAACGTAAACAAAAGCACATGGAAAGTCAGGGCTAGATCCTGACATATATAACCATGTTGTATCTGGAGTGACCACTGAATGCTACTGCCACACCGCCATCTTGGATTTGTATATGTTATGCATGTGTGTATTAAAGAATGTGTGTGTGTGTTTACAGATATCATGAAGTCGAAGAGTAACCCTGACTTCCTGAAGAAAGAACGCTCAGCTGTTTCCCGACAGATCCGTGGAGTGAGGTCTAAGGTGAGACACTCCACTTTATGGTGGTTATACTAAAGTGTCCAGATTGTGTGAACATGTGTATGAGTGTGTTCAGTAAGTCAATGTGTGTGTGAGCGTATTGTACAAAAGTTAAAGTCTACCTCTCGTGTATATTGCTCTGTCAGTCTGTGAGTGAGGAGATGCCTTTGGATAGCTGCCCTTGCCCCTTCAGTGATATAGGTATCGTATACTTCTGGAATAAGCCTCAAATTTGCATGTCCTTTCCATGACTCAGCATGCCCCTCCCCCACACTCTCTCAGTGGGTTTATCATGACTGGTGTTTTTATCTGCTGTACTGATTCTGTGTTTCTGGAGCTGTTTAGTTTTGGGGTAACAGTGATGTGTACATTTAATCCAGATTAGGTCACAGCAGTAATGTAGATCAGGCTAGTGAGTGCAAAATGTTAGGTGACTGTAGTGATCATTTTAGGTCATTGAATTATCCATTATTGGTGACTGTAGTGATCCAGTTCAGGGGCAAAAAATAGATCCAGTTTAGGTAGGTAAAGTGATCCAGTTTAGGCCACTGAAGGGATCAATGGCAATAATTAGGCAACTAAAGTGATCCAAAAAATCTTACTGGAGCGATCCAGTTTAGGTCACTGATGTGATCCAGTTGAACACACCGAAATGATCCTTGTACAGTAGGTGAGTAGGCTTGGTGCTGAGGTTGTGATTATTTACAGAAATAATTCATATTAGTGTGTTTAGAGGATTGTACTGAGTCATTTGTATACTGTACAATGTTCATGTGTATCTGTCATGTAGTGTTGTGTATTTTCTGTCTGCACTGTCTTTTGTCTTAGGTTACACAAAATACACTTTATGTGGCTAGGACAACTGACTTTAAGTCCTTAACTGTGTGTTGTTCTGTGTAGCGCCATGGTACTGTGTAAGACTGTGTACTGCATCAGATGTATATACAGTCCAAATGACAGTAAAAGCTTTTCTACTTGACATTTATGTTAGTTACATCATCAGAGCAACATCCAGTAACAGCACTGCTTGGATCTTGTGGTGTGTTAACCTGTTTCTGTTTGTGTGTGTGTGTGTTTGCTTGCTGATTCCTGTTGTGTATTTCTTCTTGTGTTGTGTATTTGTGTGTAGTTTTGTGATTATTTTTATCGGAATTCTAGAGCGATGGTGTGTCTTTGTGTGTCCTGTGTACATTTGACCAAAAAAACATGATATTTTTTGTGCCTTAGCTACTAGCTGGTGTTTATATGGATTTTTTTAGTTATAGATAATGAAAGTCATGAATATTCTAAAAATACACTGACTGGTAAAAAAGTAAATGTTTGTGACTTAAACATTTAAAAATACATACTAAACTAACACAATGGATAGAATCTACATATTTTTACGACATGAGCTATAAGTATATAATCTACCTTATTGTAAATGAATATGAATGTAATTACAGCTGTTTATTTCTTATATTCATGAGTGTAATCTCAGGTCATGTGACTGTGATGACCTGTAAACACCATGCTGAACACAGGTCATGGTTTAGAGCAGTGGTCTTCACTATTTTTTTCATGTGAGCCACACTTATAGGACAAAGTCAATAGTAGAGCCACTTTCACCGCAAAGTATGCCAAGTTATTCAGTCTTAAATATCTTATCTGCTTAAATACAATGTACAATATTGCAATACAATAATTACTTAAAAATCATTCTTTATTATGCGCCTGTCAAGGGTTCGATCCGTGAAGGACAAATAAAAATTCATCTGTCCACTTTTCTTGAAATTCTCTATGCTCATCTTGTATGACTCGCACCTTTCTTTTTTAGCAGGCGCGGACTCTCCACAACCTCCGTCTCCGTCTTCCTCTCGAGTTACGGATGATGCATGCTCCCCATCAGTTACCTCTTTTGTCACTGTCACATTGCTTTGTTGCTGTTCATTTTGTGCGCGGGATTGTTTGATAAGAAATCGATCCATTTTTTAGTCCGTGTGTACAGTAAACACAAGTTGTTAACTAGCATGAAACACAAACTAGCTTCTGGCAGGCCGCCAAAAACTGGCTATTGCGCAGAACGCAGTGAGTCAGTGACGAGTCAAATAATATATATATCTATATATATATATATATATATATATATATATCTATATATATATATATATATAGAAATATATATTATTATTTGTAATAGAGCACATTCGTTTTTCTATGCTTCCCTGATTGTTTTAAATTTTATTTAAATGAAAAATAAATTTTAACCACATGATCATATCATCGTATTATTTACTGCAATGCGAGCCACATATTAAAGCTTGGCGAGCCGCAGGAGGCTCACGAGCCGCGCAATGAGTAACACTGGTTTAGAGGGTGGCTTGTTTAAGCTTCACTATTGCAGAGTAAGTAAATTTCAGCCCGGAAATGTTTTAGTTAAATGTGCAGTAACCATAACAACAAGTGTACAGGTAAGTCTTTTGGTATCAGAGCTGGGTTCATAAAGTTCAGTGAAACCACAATGAGCTTATCATCATCAGTTATGAAGCAGATAAAGTAAAAAAAGTAAACAGAGGAAGCGCTTCATTGTGGTAGTGTGATCTGATGATGTAAGGCGTCTTGTGGGTGTGGCTTTGTGTATGATTGACAGCTGTGTAATACTCTCACCTCTTTCTCTTCTTCTCAGAGTCTGAAAGAGGGATTAACAGTGCAAGAACGGATGAAGCTGTTTGAAGCAAAAGACTCGCGGAAGATATGAACAACTTTTACACACACGCACGCACGCACACACGCACACGCACGCACACACACACACACACACACACACACAGACATCCATGAACAAACATATTCACAAGATTATTTTGTGTAATTACTTTGTTACAGTCAGTGAAGAGACATCAGCTGCTTAGTTTATTATTGTTTTGGGTGTGTGTGTGTGTGTGTGTGTGTGTGTGTGTGTGTGTGCATGTGTGTGGGAGAGAGAGAGAATTTGTGCAACTGCTGTATACCTTTTGTTAAGAGAGTATCAGAGTTATTTTAAGAATCAGAGTTATTCTAAGAGAGCCTGCTGTAATTTTGCTAACAATGTTGTAAATAAGGTGTGTGTGTGTGTGTGTGTGTGTGTGTGTGTGTGTGTGTGTGTGAGACTCTAGCTCATTTTATAACACGTTTTTTAATACACAGCTCATTATAAGTCAGTTTTCCTGACTGCTCTCAGTCAGTGTTATAGATGATCTGATTATTTTTATTTCCTGCAGCTCGATACACAGACAGCCAGCCGTGTGTTAATTATACACTAGTGTTGAGTCTGTAGTTTAGAATAACGTATACAACACTGCATCAACAAACAAACAAACACAATTATATAGCCATGCCTGTGCTATCGTAGCCTACTAGCTAAGCTAGCTAGCATGTGAGATTAGCACAGCAATGCTAAACAAATGGTTTCGCTCATTTTACCGCTACACCTGATGTCCACTTGCAGTGCATTGTGGGAAATACATAGCGAGAATATCACTGTAAGGAGAACTGAACATTAATTAACTTTCAATTAAAATTTAAAGATAAAGTAATAGTGCCAGTTAATCCTGTGCAAAAGTTTATACACCCTTAAGACAAGGTTTTATTGTTTGAATTCATTTAAAACACATTTGATTGTGTTCAGTTTCACAAACATTCCTTCATCTGTATGAACAAAATGATTTCTTCTTCTTCTTCTTAATATTATTATTAGTGTTAATCTTATAAAATCCCTACCCAGAAGCTGGGATATTTGTAACCCTCTTTTTTAATGTGAATATTTAATATAATCACAGTTTATTTGCTTTAGCAACTGCTTCTGGTCCTCTGAAGTGTTTCTTAAAAAATGTTTTTTCAGATGATTTTTTTGTTAATTTCTGTTTTTTTATTTTATTATCTTGGTCACATCCACATTTTACTTTTAACTTTTAATGTTGGAACCACAGAATAGAGATATTTCTCATTCCCTTCAGGACCCTCAGGTTGTGGGCTGTTTATTCTTTAGTGCTGGTCTTTGTTCGGCGTTCGAATTTGTGTCTTTACTGAATCGTAACTAATTTGCATAAAATGAACACACTTAGTTCACAAGTAATTTTACTGCTGCTGGTGTTGCCTCACAAATTAGTCTGTTAAATTAAATCTCCACTCAGCTCTGTTTTAAACAGAGGTGTGTGTGTGTGCATGAGCATCTTTACTTGATGTAGTGTTTATAAAAAGCTGTGTGTCTGCTCACTTTTGCTCATTTCTGGTTTGTGTGTGTGGGTGTGTGTGTGGGTGTGTGTGTGTGTGTGTGTGTGTGTTTGGTTGTTTCTTTGGAGAGAAATAAAGTTTATTCTGTGCTGAATTTATATTTTAAGTGAGTGTAAGGTTTTATTAAACACACTCACTGTAAGTCCCTGTATAGTGTTAAATACTCGGCGTTGTGTATATATCTGTTTCACAGAGGTTTTGTTTAATGTTTAAAACTAAAAAATATCTTACTCAATAGCTCTATATGGAAAAATAAATATATACCTTTTTTTTTATTGTTTTGGTGTGAATGTGGAATGTCTTCAATAAATATTTAAAAATCTCCCTTATTGTTTTAATGCTTTTATACAATTATTAATAGAAATATTCATATTATTGCTCAGTGAATATATTTATCAGGTTTTCTCCTCACCTTCCCACTGCAGCCTCACAGGTCAGGTGTGATCTGCTCTGTAAAGGTTTGTCAGTACGGATGTTTCCTGCTGTACACACTGCAGAGTTATAGAGATGAGGAGCTCAATGTGGCCTCAACAAAAACCTGAACCAGATAAAAGCCTGAAAGAAACCCGAAGAACAATATATGGTATAATATATAACAGAACAAATAAAAGAACAGTAGTCGAGAAGAGGCTGAAGAACTTCGGTCCACGCTGGTTCCAGAAGTTCCAGATGAGGAATAACATCAACAGAAGACAATACTTGGAGAAAGAGATAAAGAGCTCCAGCTGAGAGACAGTAAAGCCAGAGAAGCTCGTGCGACAGAAGTGATCAACGTTCTGGTGAAGGAAAGGGTTAAAATGAAGAGACAGTTGGAGCTTGGACTGATAATCTTTCAGACTTCTTTGTACACAAGGCCAGAGAGACGGGAGCTGATGGACAGCAAGCAGATAGAATTTAATTCCACAAAAGTTATCAATGCTTTGGTGAAGGAAAGGGAGGAAATGAAGAATGAGCTTCATAAGGAAAAAGAGAGGATGGTGCTGGAGCTTGAGAAAGAAAGGAAGAATATGGAGCTTGAGAAAGGTCATGAGACATTTGAGCTCCTGAAGAGAGAGAGAGAGGCCATGATAGTGTATCTGGTGGAAAAAATGAATGAACTGAGGAGAAAGTTTCAGGCTGAAATGGAGAGGGTGGAGAAGAAGATTTCAGAGATGGCTAACATACAGGAGATGACAGAAGAGCTGGAGGCCTCCGAACCGAAGGAGGGACATGAGAAAGATGATAAGAAGCTGAAGCACGTTTCCATACCATGCTCAAAGAAGCACAGGAAGAATAAGAAAAACATTCAGATGAGAAGATACACGAAGGTTCAATAGATTTAATAGATTTAATGGATTTGACCTGAATAACCTTCCTCTTCTCAACTGAACAATAAACATCTGACATTATTACGGCTCTTTGTTTTGTTTGTTCTTATAATTGTGAATGAACTGATTGACTTTGACTTTAGCCATGAAATCAGCTAAGGTTGTTTTTTAGTAAATACTCTCAATGCAGATCTGAGGAGGTGTTTCAGTGAAACAGCAGCATCCTTTTACTTTAACGTATGTGTGTGTGTGTGTGTGTAGGTGTGTATATATATATATGTGTGTATGTGTGTGTGTAGGTGTGTGTATATATATATATATATATATATATATATATATATATATGTGTGTGTGTGTGTGTAGGTGTGGGTGTATATATATGTGTGTGTGTATGTGTGTGGGTAGGTGTGTGTATATAAGTGTATAGGTGTGTGTGAGTGTGTGTGTGTGTGAGTGTGTAGGTGTGTGTGTGAGTGTGTGTGAGTGTGTGAGTGTGTGTGTGGTGTGTGTGTGAGTGTGTGTTGTTGTGCTTTCCTGTTAGTGTACTGGATCAAAAAAATGCAGACTTGATCTTGTTTATTGTTTTTTGTCAGATTTACTGTCACTTTTTGCACATAAGGAGCTGAACTGATTCATAAGGTGTTCACTTATAAATGTGTATCAGTGTAATTATTGTCTGCAGCCTGAAGATGGTGCTGTGTTCATAGACCTGGTCTTTACTTCAAACGTCTTCATGACATCACATTGAAGTGTCGTTACAACGGCTTTGGTTAGAGAAAATAATGTCTACAGCAGAAAGCACAAAAAGAGGCAAAACACTGTGTGTGTGTGTGTGTGTGTGTGTGTGTGTGTGTGTGTGTGTGTGTGTGTGTAAAAGAAAAAACTCTTTAATGTTCTTAGTCACAGAAATACAGATGAGGGTTTAGTCTTGTTCGTCTAACACGATTAACATCAGCATCAAATAAACATCCACTTCAACAGCTTGATTACTGAAACAGGGAGATCAGATTACACTCTTAATCACACTGCGTAATGAGATCACACACACACACACACACACACACACACACACACACACAGGAGGAGACTCAACCAGAAAATTCCAGCAAGCAAAAAAGGTTTATAAAAAATACAACTTTTTTTTTTCAAACTCCCCAGCAGATGTCAGTAGACAAGACGGTGAGTTTTAGCAGAAGTAACAGTGGATTGTCTCGGTGTGTGTCAGTGTGTCTAGGTGTGTGTCAGTGTGTCTAGGTGTGTGTCAGTGTGTCTTGGTGTGTGTCAGTGTGTCTCGGTGTGTGTCAGTGTGTCTCGGTGTGTATCACTGTGTCTCGGTGTGTGTCAGTGTGTCTCGGTGTGTATCACTGTGTCTCGGTGTGTGTCAGTGTGTCTTGGTGTGTATCAGTGTGTCTTGGTGTGTATAACTGTCTCGGTGTGTGTCAGTGTGTATCGTTGTGTGTCAGTGTGTCTTGGTGTGTATCAGTGTGTATCGTTGTGTATCAGTGTGTATCAGTGTGTCTCGGTGTGTATCAGTGTGTATCGTTGTGTATCAGTGTATCAGTGTGTCTCGGTGTGTATCGGTGTGTATCACTGTGTCTCGGTGTGTATCACTGTGTCTCGGTGTGTGTCAGTGTGTCTCGGTGTGTGTCAGTGTGTCTCGGTGTGTATCACTGTGTCTCGGTGTGTGTCAGTGTGTCTCGGTGTGTGTCAGTGTGTATTGTTGTGTGTCAGTGTGTATCGTTGTGTATCGGTGTGTCTCAGTGTGTCTCGGTGTGTATTGGTGTGTGTCAGTGTGTATCACTGTGTATTGGCGTGTGTCAGTGTGTATCACTGTGTATCGGTGTGTGTCAGTGTGTCTCGGTGTGTATCAGTGTGTATCGGTGTGTATCACTGTGTCCCGGTGTGTGTCAGTGTGTCTCGGTGTGTATCACTGTGTCTCGGTGTGTGTCAGTGTGCCTTGGTGTGTATCAGTGTGTCTTGGTGTGTATAACTGTGTCTCGGTGTGTGTCAGTGTGTATCGTTGTGTATCAGTGTGTATCATTGTGTGTCAGTGTGTCTCGGTGTGTGTCAGTGTGTCTTGGTGTGTATCAGTGTGTCTCGGTGTGTGTCAGTGTGTATCGTTGTGTATCAGTGTGTCTCGGTGTGTGTCAGTGTGTCTCGGTATGTATCAGTGTGTCTCGGTGTGTGTCAGTGTGTATCATTGTGTATCAGCGTGTCTCGGTGTGTGTCAGTGTGTCTCGGTGTGTATCGGTGTGTGTCAGTGTGTATCACTGTGTATCGGTGTGTGTCAGTGTGTATCACTGTGTATCGGTGTGTGTCAGTGTGTATCACTGTGTCTCGGTGTGTGTCAGTGTGTCTCGGAGTGTGTCAGTGTGTCTCGGTGTGTGTCGGTGTGTCTCGGTGTGTATCAGTGTGTCTCGGTGTGTATCGTTGTGTATCAGTGTGTCTCAGTGTGTGTCAGTGTGTCGGTGTGTATCACTGTGTATTGGTGTGTGTCAGTGTGTATCAGCATGACAGTCTCCGAGTGTCTCCATCCACAACAATCCCATCAGGATTGATGAAGTCGCTCCGTAAGAAGAGACGATCAGGCTAGGAACTCGGAACACTGGGAGCTTGGGAGTGGCATATATATATATATATAGAGAGAGAGAGAGAGAGAGAGAGGTATAATTATTACTCCATCAAGACTAACTATGACAGCATAACTTCAAGGCTAGAGCCAGAAGGTGACACAGACATGAGGGCTTCCTGGGATGTAAAGCGTCTCAACACTCCACAGGTAAGGAGACAACATCCAGACATCCCAGTTCATGAACCCTCCAGATCTGCTCCTTTACCTAAGAAAAGCTATCCATAAAAATCTAAACTAAACAAATGTGTTTTTATCCTGGACTTAAACACTGAGACTTTGTGTCTGAGACCCGAACACTAATTACAAGTCTGTTCCATAACTGTGGGGCTCTGTGAGAAAAAGCTCTGCCCCCTGCTGGAGACTTTAGTACTTGAGGTACCAACAAATATCCTGCACCTTTTGATAGATGTAGGTGTGACGGATCATAAAAAAACAAAAGATCTCTCAGGTTCTGTGGTGTGAGACCATTAAGTGTTTTATAGGTTAATAATAGTGTTTTATAATCAATGTGAAACCTGACTGGAAGCCAATATAGTGTGGAGTTAGGACTATAGCTGCTGCGTATTATTGTGTATCACTGTGTATCAGTGTGTATCAGTGTGTGTTATTGTGTATCACTGTGTATCAGTGTGTGTTATTGTGTATCAGTGTGTATCAGTATGTATCAGTGTGTATCAGTGTGTGTTATTGTGTATCACTGTGTATCACTGTGTATCAGTGTGTGTTATTGTGTATCAGTGTGTATCACTGTGTATCACTGTGTATCAGTGTGTGTTATTGTGTATCACAGTATCACTGTGTATCAGTGTGTGTTATTGTGTATCAGTGTGTATCAGTATGTATCAGTGTGTATCAGTGTGTGTTATTGTGTATCAGTGTGTATCAGTATGTATCAGTGTGTATCAGTGTGTGTTATTGTGTATCACTGTGTATCACTGTGTATCAGTGTGTGTTATTGTGTATCAGTGTGTATCACTGTGTATCACTGTGTATCAGTGTGTGTTATTGTGTATCACAGTATCACTGTGTATCAGTGTGTGTTATTGTGTATCAGTGTGTATCAGTATGTATCAGTGTGTATCAGTGTGTGTTATTGTGTATCACTATGTATCACTGTGTATCAGTGTGTGTTATTGTGTATCACTGTGTATCACTGTGTATCAGTGTGTGTTATTGTGTATCACTGTGTATCAGTGTGTGTTATTGTGTATCAGTGTGTATCACTGTGTATCACTGTATCAGTGTGTGTTATTGTGTATCACAGTATCACTGTGTATCAGTGTGTGTTATTGTGTATCAGTGTGTATCACTGTGTATCACTGTGTATCAGTGTGTGTTATTGTGTATCACTGTGTATCACTGTGTATCAGTGTGTGTTATTGTGTATCACTATGTATCACTGTGTATCAGTGTGTGTTATTGTGTATCACTGTGTATCACTGTGTATCAGTGTGTGTTATTGTGTATCACTGTGTATCACTGTGTATCAGTGTGTGTTATTGTGTATCAGTGTGTATCACTGTGTATCACTGTGTATCAGTGTGTGTTATTGTGTATCACAGTATCACTGTGTATCAGTGTGTGTTATTGTGTATCAGTGTGTATCACTGTGTATCACTGTGTATCAGTGTGTGTTATTGTGTATCACTATGTATCACTGTGTATCAGTGTGTGTTATTGTGTATCACTGTGTATCACTGTGTATCAGTGTGTGTTATTGTGTATCACTGTGTATCACTGTGTATCAGTGTGTGTTATTGTGTATCAGTGTGTATCACTGTGTATCACTGTGTATCAGTGTGTGTTATTGTGTATCACTATGTATCACTGTGTATCAGTATTTCACGCAGTATTTCATGGTGTCATGGTGTCACTCTGACGTGTTGGAGATGTTCTGCTCAGTGCCCTGAGTGTTGCACTTTACAAGTGTTTGTGGTGAACGTACCTATGAACATTATGCACTGCTGGCTCTTGCTCCGTCTGCTGCTGGTTCGTTCCCAGCCCTGGATTTAGACCGGAATCAGTTTCTCAGATACTCACAGTGTGTTATTCCATCCCTCAGTCCATTTCCTTTTTTTTTGCGCTCTCACAGTCTTGTTTCACTGACCTTGGGTTTCATTTGTTTTTGTTTTAGTTCTAGTTCTCTCTCTCTCTCTCTCTCTCTCTCTCTCTCTCTCTCTCTCTCTCTCTCTCTCTCTCCCTCTCTCCATCTCTCTCTCTCACTCCCTCTCCCTCTCTCTCTCCCTCTCTCTCTCTCTCTCTCTCTCTCTCTCTCTCTCTCTCTCTATCCCTCCTCCTCCTTTCTTTTGCACTGTCTTGCTGAACTCTCTAAAGGGTTCTTCACAGAGTTCTTCAGGACCTACAGTATAACGATGGAGACTCCAAAGACCAGATCCAGATAAATCAGTAGTAATAAAATGTGACTCTGTTCATCAGTTTGTGCGTCTGAGACTCTCACAAACCCACAACTTTAAACATAAAGATTTTTCAGCCTATAAACATGTCTCACTTTTATGAAATTCTTCATTGTTTCTTTCTCATTGTGTGTATGTAGGTATGTGTCACTTGTAGGTGTTTAGAACACTCTGTTCTGTGTGTGTGTGTGTGTGTGTGTGTGTGTGTGTGTGTGTTACTGACCCCCTGATGTGACTGTGATATCTAAATGGATTTAAGTGATCACTTAACTGCTCCCCCAGGATGGATCTTGTTATGGGTACACAGATGATGGTTTATTTTGTGTGTGTGTGTGTGTGTGTGTTTGTGAAATAGGAATTTCCGTGGGGGAGGAAGTCTTTTAACACTTTATAAAAGTAAACTAGATACTTGAGCTTATCACATCTCTCTGGGAGACCAAGTGACTTTGAAGGACATTGTGTGTGTGTGTGTGTGTGTGTGTGTGTGTGTGTATGTGTTATAGAGGTCAGACTGAGTGTACAGTATATAGTTAGCTGGCTGTGGATCATATTTTTCAGATAATTTCATTTTGCTGGTAATAAATTGTTGAAATAAGTTTTATAAGGAATTTAAACAAGGTGTTGAGAGTGAAATAACAAATAATAAACAAACAAACAAATAAAATAAATAAATAAATTACAATTGCACTTGATCATATAAATTTAATGAATCCTAATTTGGTGTTTGATTTTGTGGATTAAGATCTGATCAACACGATACACTCTCACTTAACAATTCACATCGTCTCAAAGCAGCTTTAAAGTTTATCTCTAACATTAATCCCTACTGATTATGTCTGAGGTGACGGCGGTGAGGAAAACCTCCCTGAGATGATAAGAGGAAGAAACCTTGAGAGGAACCAGACTCAGAAGTGAACCTCATCCTCATTTGGGTGACACTCTACAGTAAATAGTGTAAATGTAAATAATGTCCTTTCTACAACAGTTTATAATAGTGCAGCCGAGAGCTCCTGAGGAACTAATGGGTCATCGTAAACTCAGAGTTCAGCACAGACCTGATTGCTGATAAACACCAGAACATACAGCTGACTGACACAACATTGGTTCATAAGAAGACATGACGTCTCAGGGTGGCTTCATACACAACAATCCCATGAGACTCTGTCTGACCATGTAGATCAAACCCTGGGAAGGTGACCACCGGGAGACGAGACTCCAACCAGGGGTAGAACATCAGGACTGATGAAGTAGCTCCGTAAGAAGAGACGACCAGACTAGGAACTCAGAACACTGGGAGCTCGGGAGTGTCGTATATGATGCATGCTATGATGTATGAGTGCTATGATGAGGCCTAAATCCTGACTGATACATTTCATGATGTAGGCCTATGTAGGTCTGAACATAACTGCTGAGCTAAAACCTTTTCTAAGATCTTGGAGATAAAGGGGAGGTTTGATATTGGCCTATAGTTGGACAGCTGGGTTGGGTTGAGGTCAGGTTTTTTAATCAAAGGTTTAATAACCGCCGGCTTAAAAGATTTCAGCACACAGCCAGTGCTAAGGGAAGAATTTATTATCTTTAGAAAGGGTTGGAGAGCTACTGGTAATATCTGTTTAAAGAAACATGTAGGTCAGGGATCCAGTATACAGGTTGATCATTTTGAAGAAGAAATCAGTGAAAATAAGTCCGTCTCTTGAAGGGGATTAAAACGGTCTAAATACTGATCAAAAACAGAAATATTATCTACAGCATTATCTATCAAATTGTTTAGTATTCAATTAATGGTCTGAATTTTCTGCCTGATGTTACTAATTTTTCCATTAAAATAATTCATGAAGTCGTTACTGCTACAAATAGATGGTGTGCGCTTTTCAACAGTGTTTTTATTCCTAGTTAGTTTTGCTACAGTATTAAATAAAAATTTAGGATTATTTTTGTTATCTTCAATAAGGCTGGATAAATACACTGATCTAGCAGCACTAAGAGATTTTCTGTAGCTGTGAAGGCTTTTCTAATCGAAATACTGATAATTTAGTGATGTTGCAAGTCACAAATATCGTGTCTGAAGCGCAATTTAAACGAAATGAGATAGTGGTCAGAGATAACTTCTGATTGAAACACTGTGACTATATTTTCTATATTTAATCTGAGAGTTAAAACGAGATCGAGTGAGACCTCCATTATTAGTGAGTCCTATTATATTCTGGTTAAACCCTATTGAATCTAAGATGGAAACACCTGCTGTTCTCAGAGGATCTTCTTACTTATCAAAATGAATATTAAAGTCTCCAACAATCACTGCTTTGTCTAAAGAAACAACTAGGTTTGAAATTAAATTTGCAACTTCACAGATTTATTCAGAATATGGTCCAGGAGGTCTGTAAATAACAATTAGAGGAACTGACTCAGTAGACTTATTTTTTGTGGCTACATATATGTTAGTATGAAGAAATTTTAATGAGTTAAACTTGTGTCTAGGTTCCTGCTTGACGTCGAGCTTATCATCATGAATAACTGCGACACCTCCTCCCCCACCTGTTAGGTGCAGCTGATGTATATAACTATAACCCGGGAGGAAAAGCTTCGTTTAATGCGACATACTCGTTTGGTTTGATCCATGTTTCTGTTAAACACAGAACACTAAACTTTTGATCAGAAATCATTTCATTAGCCATAAGAGATTTAGATGTTAGAGATCTTATATATAACAGTCCTAGCTTTAGATCAAAGGTGCTGGCTGTGCATTCACTATGATCTAATTTTATGCTAATAAGGTCACTAAAACTAATGTTGTGAGTGTTTATAGTTTTTTTGTTTAGCTCAGTGCAGACGGTCAGATTCGCCTGCTTGTCTGCTCCCTGGCCCTGGCTCTGGATTGTCACAGATTAACTAGACCTGTTCTTAAACTACGTGCTATACTGCAATAAATGAGAGCAGCACCTTCCTGTGTGGGATGGACACCGTCCCGTCCTGACAGGCCAGCCTTGCCCTCAAAAGTGCTCCAATTATCTATAGTTATCTATCTACCTTGTTTTTGGAGCACAATATTTGGGTGAATTTTCAGAGCTAAGCTTATTGAGGGTCATAAGAAATGTTTGTGAATGACCTGATGAACCAGTTGGTTGGACAAAAACCCTGTTCTTATGGTGTCAACTGTCCATGGGAAAAAAAACCAACAACCTCACACACATTTATTTAAATTGATAGAGATTAGTCTTCACAGTTTCTGATTTCTTTGTCTTTTTCTGTACATTCAGTAACCAAACCTTCTGTGTGTTCTGTGCAGACAGATATAGACTATTTGTGTGTGTTTGTGACTGTGTGGTTTTGGAGCTCTTTCTTTACTCATTGTGCTTTCATGTTACTCATCTTTACCCCCGAGTTTAGATATACATGATAGTGGACTTTTGCATGATGGCAGCAAGGAGACAATGTTTTATATATATTTATATATTATGAATCAAAATATCCAAATGTTACATGGAAAGTACAATCCACAGTGTGTGTGTGTGTGTGTGTGTGTGTGTGTGTGTGTGTGTGATTAAGAATGACGTTTTTTTTTCAAGTTTTATCTGAGGGCAGGAGGTCAGTGTTCCAGCGTAACATGATGATATCATTAAATATTAAAATCTTACAACGCACACACAATAGTAGCCTGGAGTCTTTGTTATTCAGGACACACACACACTGTCTAAGTGAGTGACACGTGATCACTAATAAAACCTGAA
>NC_083464.1:1075000-1080000 GCF_030014155.1 Tachysurus vachellii | reverse complement strand
GACTTCTTTGGGACAGGAACAACGGCGCTGCTCAGGGAAATGTTGAAGATGTCAGTAAAGACCTCTGCTAGCTGTTCTACACATTCCCTGAGCACCCTGCCTGGAATGTTGTCTGGACCAGCACCCTTCCGTGGGGAAACTCTGTATAGAGTTCTCCTCACGTCGGCCATGGATAGACAGAGTACCTGGTCGTCGGGGGAAGGGATGGTCTTCCTTGTGGCTACGCTGTTCTGTGCCTCAAACCGAGCAGAAGAAGTAGTTCAGCGCATCTGGGAGGGAGGCATCGCTATCACAGGCAGGTGAAGCTATCTTGTAGTTCATGATCGCCTGTATGCCCTGCCACATGAGCCGGGTGTCACCGCTGTCCTGGAAGTGGCTGTGGATTGTCTGGGTGTGTGCACGCTTTGCCTCTCTGATGGCTCGGGACAGTTTGGCCCTTGCTGTTCTTAGACTGGGTCTCTAGTCTTCAGCAGCACACGCACTTTTGCAGTCATCCACGGTTTGGAGACGGTCACGTCATCAATGCACTTGCCGATGTAGCTGGTCACTGATGCTTTGTATCTGCATCTAAAAATTATTGTGTGTGTACAGGGTACAGGGCTACTTTCAGAGAGTTGAAAATAGCATAAAACAAGCAATGTATATGTGTATGTTTGTGTACAGTATGTGTGTATGTTTGTGTGTGTGTTTGTGTGTGCGTGTTTGTGTGTGTGTATATGTATGTGTGTGTGTGTGCGTGTGTGTGTGTGTGTGTGTTTGTGTGTGTATGTATATGTGTGTGTGTGTGTGTGTGTGTGTGTGTGTGTGTGTGCGCGTGTTTGTGTGTGTGTATGTATATGTGTGTGTGTGTGTGTGTGTGCGTGTGTTTGTGTGTGTGTGTATGTATATGTGTGTGTGTGTGTGTGTGTGTGTGTGTGGTACTAAAAAGCATTGGTGATAATGTTAATGTAGGTGACACTTTGGTTGTAGTGAGTAATGGAATAATGGACCTAGAGACAGAAATATGGACCTTAAAAACTAAAACTAGGGGAAACTGGAATGTGGAAACTACCTAATGTTCAACTGGAAATAAATAGTGTTCTATAAATATTTAAGGGCAATGAGGGAACAAGGAAACCAGAGCACAAGGGGAAACAACTGAAATAGGAAATCAGGGGACAGTAAAGAACAAGCAAAATGATCTTTGTTTATCTAGACAAGAAAATTAGAAATGAAAAATTAGTGGACACTAGAGAGAACTTATCTGACATATTTGTTTCCACACAGACCTGTAATGTTATAGTGAGAGAACTGATGAGAAGTTTACATCCTATATAGTTTACATCCTCCATTACACACATTTATTCATGAATGTGTTTATTTTTGCATTTGAAGAGTAAAATAACAAATAAAAATAATAATAAAAATTGAGTTGTCTCACGGTGGCACGGTGGCTTAGTGGTTAGCACGTTCGCCTCACACCTCCAGGGTTGGGGGTTCGATTCCCGCCTCCACCTTGTGTGTGTGGAGTTTGCATGTTCTCCCCGTGCCTCGGGGGTTTCCTCCGGGTACTCCGGTTTCCTCCCCCGGTCCAAAGACATGCATGGTAGGTTGATTGGCATCTCAGGAAAATTGTGTGTGATTGTGTGAGTGAATGAGTGTGTGTGTGTGTGTGTGCCCTGTGATGGGTTGGCACTCCGTCCAGGGTGTATCCTGCCTTGATGCCCGATGACGCCTGAGAGGCACAGGCTCCCCGTGACCCGAGGTAGTTCGGATAAGCGGTAGAAAATGAGTGAGTGAGAGAGTTGTCTATTCTGATTATTCCAGTTTAGTGTTCTACAGACACCTCAGTTTTAGATACATTAACAGAGCTGAATGTTTGGTCAGTCACATGTCACTGCTCTGAAATGCAGACAAAACAAAGCTTCACACTTTCTGCCGCTTTGCCAAATAAAGGACTGTGCCAGCCGGCTGACCCGTACTCTCGTGTGCGTGGCAGCCACTTCTGGGTCGGCAGCCATCTTAGTCGTGGCACTTCCGGGTTGGACACCATTTTATACCCCCCCTTACTATTTAAGCACGCCAACAGTGGACACTCTTTGCCAGATGGTCTTTGCTACTATCCCTGTGCTCGTGGATGCTCGTGGATGCTTGTGGATGCTCGTGGATGCTCGTGGATGCCCTTTTTCCTTAATTTTTTTATTTCCTCTGTGGTGGATTTTTTCCTGTTCTTTTTCAGACTGTGGATTACATTTGACTTTGTTTTTCTCATGATATCGGCCCTGGTTCTTTGTTGGATTTTTGTTACTACTTCTCCCAGCAGTTGCCTGCTGTTTTGATTTAAGGATTACATTTTACTTTGCTTTTCTTTTGGAATATTGTGTGTGTGGAATAACTCCTCCTACTTGCATGTCTTTTGAACTACATGAACTGCCTAAGGACATTGTCTCTGATCGAGGTTCCTATTTCACATATAGGTTCTGGAAAGAGTTCTGTCAGCTTCTGGGAGCCACAGTCAGTCTGTCATCAGGGTTCCATCCCCAGACCAAAGGCCAGGTAGCGCATTGTAATCAAGAAATGAGATGGGTCTTTACATCCTGTGTGTCAAACAACCTGAATCCTGGTCTACCAAGTTGGTTTGAGTGGAGTACGCCCATAACTCCCTGCCCTCCTCAGCCACAGGCATGTGCCCGTTTCAGGTCACCTGTGGCTACCAGTAGGCCCTTTTTTTATAATCAAGAGCTTGCAGCATCTGTCTCCTCCACTCTTGCTCTAGTCAAGTGTTGTTGCCACACGTGTAGAAGAGCCTGAGAGGTGCTTCTCAAATCCTCTCTGGACTATGGTTGTTGGGCCAACCACAAGCGGCAAGGATCTAGCACTAGCAAGGATCTCCCTCTCAAGGCATCTTGCTGCAAGCTCGCCCCTCGATTCATCTTCAAGCTACTTAACTCTCCAAGATACTTAACTTCTACTTACAAAATTGTAAACTAATTGTATACAAGGAACTGAATCTTTAACTATGTTCATACACCACAGACTTTGTGTTTATATACTATTAAAAATGTGTGTTTTTGTGTGTGTATGTGTGTGTGTGTGTGTGTGTGTGTGTGCGGGGGGGGGGGGGGGGGGGGGGGGGGGCTGGCTGAAGGAAAATGGTACTTCTCTGCCTGTGTATGACAGGGCTGCCATGACAACAGCACCAGAATAAGATACTACAGCATACAGTGGGCCGGTGTGATAAATGTAAGTGTGCCACAGAGGGAGAGAGAGAGAGAGAGAGAGAGAGAGAGAGAGAGAGAGAGAGAGAGAGAGAGAGAGAGAGAGAGAGAGAGAGATGGGGAGAGCTGGTTCTAGTCGGAAAGTAGGGGGCAGTAGAAACAAGGGAAAACTGGTAACTGAGATTGAGGAAAATTACAGAACAAAGAAAATAGGGAAGAGGGAAATTAGGGGACAGTAAAAACTAGAGCACATGAAAAGGGAGACAATACAATTGGGACACTGACAAATGTAAACCCCCCAAAAAAGAGCAAATAATCCTGAAAAACTAGACACACTCAAATAGACTGGAGACAAGGGGACATTACATACTGGGATATAGTGGAAACTAGGATACAATATACAGTATAGGACACTGGAAACTAGGACACATTCTAGGGGGTAATCTAGAGGGCAATTAGGAGGTAAAGTAGGAAACTCTTCGAAATATTAAAATATCAATAATCAGAATCCACTCTTACAAAATGTGAAATAAATTCCAGATGAAGATGTTTGATGGTTTTCTAGATTGTTAATTTTAAAATTTTAATGATGATCTTAGTGTCATCTCTTCATCTGTCATTTCTTCTCTGACAGGTTGTCAGGAGAACCTCAGGACAGGGTGTTTAAAGATCATTCCTCAGATTAAGAGAACCTTGATTGTGGATTTTAAAGTAACTGTTACTGTTCTGTAGGTTCTGTAGTGTAGGAACATCGAGTTTGTTCTTGGACATGATTAGTGGTTAGTGAAATAGAAATTAAGTAGACATGCTAAAAGCATTTTCACGTCTGCTGTTGAGTCAGTCATCTGCCCACACACACACACACACACACACACACACACACACACACACACAGAGAGAGAGAGAGAGAGAGAGAGAGAGAGAGAGAGAGAGAGAGAGAGAGAGAGAGAGAGAGAGAGAGAGAAAGCCCTCATTACCTGTAGATCATTACCTGAAGATCTGACTCTTCTAAAACATAACTGTTTATTACCCTCACAAACACTGGGGCTGTCGACAGCAAACAGAAACAGCAACATCAAGAAGAACGATGGAATCTTCGTTAACTCACCCAGTGAACACCTGGAGCAGGTGCAAAGAAATACTTTGAAGTGCTACTCAAATATGACCCACAACAAAGAGTGCCAACGGAGACAACAGCCATCGACCAGCTGACCTGAGAATCAATTCTTCAATGACTGACTAACTGCTGATGAAAAGAAAACCACCATATGATCACAATGAACAATAAAATGCTTTTGAAATGGATCAAGTTAGGAGGACACGTCCCACTAAATCAGCTACTCATTTGGGAGCAACCGATGTGGGGTTTGAAAAGCATTCCACTGGATGAAGGCCATCGGTGTACCTATTCTGAAGAAAATACCATGCCATCAGAAGTTCATGGTTCATTGTCATTTAGTCTGGGCTTCAGAAACACCATGAGCAGACCAGCCAAAAGAATTAGCAGGTTTCAGGCCAGATCGCTGCTGCTGTGGTTGAGGCTGTCACTAGAAGCTGAGCATGTGCCCCAGAAAGTCATTCAACTTTCAGCTCACTCTGTGTGGTAAAGCTCATGGTTGTGGTGTGCGTGTTCATATCACCACAGAATGGCGCAAGAACTTGTTTCTAGCAAGAGCTAGTTTTTTAGTTTAGTTTGCTCATTGCTAGTGGAGTATGTTACTGGTAATTGTGGGCCGTTTTATTTACCACAGGAATTCACCAGAGTGTAAATTCTCACTGGAGAATTCAATTATACAAATCTCA
>NC_083464.1:1060000-1070000 GCF_030014155.1 Tachysurus vachellii | reverse complement strand
ACACACAAACACACACACATACACGCACACATACACACACACACACACAAACACAGACACACATACACACACATACACAAACACTAACACACACATATACGCACACATACACACAAACACACACATACACAAACACACACACACACGCACACACACGCGCACACACACACGCACACATACACACAAACACACACACATACACGCACACATACACACAAACACACACACACACAAACACACACACACACACTTGCCCTTACTTTGCGTAATCCTTACTCCCTTTAATTGTTCCTACTCTACAACCTTACACTACAATACAAACACTTTCACTGGTGCACTGATTCTATAGACATTTACACAAACAGATGGTAGAATAATACAACAAAGAGCACACTGCACATAATTTTTGTCCATGATGCCAAGGGACTGGCACAGAGTCAGGACCCTCACAGAGGAACCCACTGGGAATGGCCCAATCATGGCACAGATCATCCACAGGAGCTGTCCAATCACATCAGACCTAAACCCTGCAGGAAGCAGTGTGGTGTGAGACTCATCACTGCTCAGCCTAACAACCCTCAACCTTCAAAGGTTCAGTGCTAGCTCAGTGGTTAAGGTGTATGGTGTCTGGGTATAAGTTTGTGAGTTGCCCCTTGTAATTGAACACAATTTCTTGAACCCTAAACATCATTCTGTAAATCTGTGTTCAAAAGCTGAAGAGATCAACAGCCATGAGAACATTTACATGGGGAAAGCTTGAGAAATTAAGTATTTAAGTAGTGTGTGTGTGTGTGTGTGTGTGTGTGTGTGTGTGTGTGTGTGTGTGTGTGTGTGTGTCTGTGTGTGTGAGAGAGAGAGAGAGAGAGAAACAGAGAGAGAGGGTGGGGTTAAAGGTGAGGGAGAGTGGAGTGTGTGGAGAGAGATCGAGAGATAAAGTGATAGTGCAGGGAGAGAACGAGTGGAAAGGTGAGATGGAGAGACAGAAAGGTGACAGGGTCGGGCGTCTGGGGGGGGCGATAGATTTTCACACTCACAGAGCCACACTGAAAGAACCTTTTAACAAACACCATGAAAGACACACACATGCGCGCACACACACACACACAAACACACACACACACACACACACACACACACACACACACACACACACACACACACACACACACACACACACACAGCAGTTGATCATCTGAGTCATGTTCATGTTATTTAGATCTGTGCAGAAGCTCCAAGACTCTAATGTACTGTAGATAATTAATATTTAAACAGATGGACTCCAGCTTGTAGTTGTGTTTTATTAATATATAATAATACTATAATAACTATATAATAAAACATATATAAAAAACTATGAACTTATAAACTAGTTTACCTCATTTAAAATGTTTACTGTGTTTAATAATTCATTTGGTTATTAACAATATTCTGAGAAACAAACTTCTCTGTGGCTCTGAAACATTTGTGGCTTTAATGTAGGTAATAAAGCACCGTTGGAGCGTCTGCTGTACACATCCAGAGTATGAGCTGTTGCTATAGAAACTATACCATATCAGGGCGAGTGCATTAATATAAACCTGTCAGAGCTGATGTTAGAATGAAATAAACAACAACTCTCCACCAATCAGAAGGCAGAAGTTTATTTACCTGGATTTGTTTTTGTCTCTGGACATTCAGCTGCGTCCTCTGTGTTAGACACTCAGTATTTAAATAAGAACCATTACTTCAATCTGTCAGGATATTTTTGGTATCTCTGTATGTTGAAGTCTAGACGTCGTCTATAATCTGACCTTTATTTCTGAAGTGTTACACAAAAACACACACACACTCTCTAGCTTCACACACTCTGGCTTCATTTGTTTTGTTAATTGCCTTGTGCCTTAGAAGTAACCATAAACACACACACACTCACACACACACACAAACAAACACACACACACGCTCACACACACACACACACTCACACACACACTCACACACACACACACCCACACACGCGCTCACACACACACACACACACGCACTCACACACACACACACACACTCACACACAGACACACACACACACACGAACAGTTTATTTATAGACTTCTATAAGGTTTCATTTCAGTTTAAACTCTCTTCTCTTTAAATTTGTATTCAATTTATGTATAAATGTGTATGATGGAGGCAAATTTTTTTTTCCTGATTATGTTTAATATTTTTTATATTTTATGTTTTATATATATATATATAAAATTATAATTTGATACTTTCCTTCATACACACTTGATATATATATATATATTTATTTATATTATATTGTATCCACCTGTGCTTTATCTTTATTCCTGTATGATTATTTATGTCACGAATACAATTTTAATTTGATTTAGACTCATTATTCATGACCCCAATGTTATAACATTTCTCTCTCATGTGTAAACTTCTCATGAGTTTTATATCAGTTCTCTCACTATAACATTACAGGTCTGTGTGGAAACACATAATTATGTCAAATAAATAATAAACACCTATTTTTCTCTCCAGGTCTTTTACTATCAGATGGATTTCTAATTCAGTGAAGAAAAAACAAATAAAAGAGAAAATCACTCGTAGTCCTGCACCATGATTAGTGATCTGGATGTGTGTGAACAAAAAGTCATCGTGAAACAGTAAATATCATGTGGTCAGGGATGTGGTCATGTGGTCATATTGTACACTAATAACCTTAATTCATTATAATAATCTGATTAAAGAGATCGTCTTAAGGAAATCTTAAGTAAATCTAGTGTTAAGCTCCTGTGTATCCTGGCTCTCATCCCAGGAACTTTCCCAATGGAGATACTGATAAAAGTCTCAACATTCAGTGTGACTCAGGGACATAAAACATCTTACCAACAATGATGAATATCCTTTTTAAATATCTACAGTATCTTCACTGTAATTATAGAGTACAGACAAGGTGTAGCGAGGGTTACTGTAGGTTAGGACATGTACAGTGAAGAAAAAACTAACATTCTCAAGCCTTTTGTTCTAGATCTAAAGGGCTGATTGTAATTAGATGGAGTCAGAGATCATAGAATGAGAGAGAGAGAGAGAGAGAGAGAGAGAGAGAGAGAGAGAGGAACAGGAAGCGCTTAGTGACAAGAGAAGAAGATGAAATTGTTTTGAGTACATTGAGAGGCTTGAAATAGACAAGCAAGAATGTAGGAGGAGAGAGAGAGAGAGAGAGAGAGAGAGAGAGAGAGAGAGATAAAGAGAGAGAGAGACAGAGATAGAGACAGAGAGAGAGAGGGAGAGAGAGAGAGAGAGAGAGAGAGAACATGAAACAGAGGAGACCACGTGAAAGAGTAGAGGTCTATGATCAGCTTTCAAACAATAGCCGGTGTGTGGGAGACAATCATACATGCCAAAAGAGTGTGTATGTGGGAGGCGAATTATCCTCTCGTTCACATCTAGTTAAGCCGACCTGCTGCTGAGTGTGTGTGTGTGTGTGTGAGTGTGTCTGTGTGTGTGTATGTGAGTGTGTGTGGGTACAATTTGTGCGTACCTATAGCAGAGGAAGGATGTGTGTGTGTGTGTGTGTGTGAGAGTGTGTGTGTGTCTGTGTGTGTGTGAGTGTGAGTGTGTGTGTGTGTGTGTGTGTGTGTGTGTGTGTGTGTGTGTGTGTGTGTAATCACTGTAGATATTCAGTGTCATCATCATAGTTGTATTATTGTACACACAAACTATTGTTGGTAAATGGTATAAAAGTTGGTGGTTTTTGAGTGGAGGTGCTGGTGCAGGGGCTGAAGAAAATAACAGCTGAAATATTTTATTACAGATGTTTTAAACAGCTTATTCAGTCATTAATAGGACATGTAAGAAGGAGAGAGATTTTGAGTTTAAATCCCAGATCCACCAAGTGTCCTGTACTGTGCCCTTAACCCTCAGCTGTATATTTAAAAATAATAGTAATACAAGAGAGATATAATATAAGTTGTTCTGGATAAGGGGGTAAAAGCCTGTCAGAAAAGAGATCTATTTTGGTCTATTAGATCATAGAATCATTTCAACAGACAGTAGTAAATTACAGTGTTTACACATAAAGATCTATATACAAAGATCAGAACAATCCAAACAAAAATTGGACAGTCTAATTTCAAAATAATAAAATATAAAAGTTTTATACCAAGGAGACAGAAATCACAAACGGAATGAGCATGAATGACATTCCCTCAGGCCGTGCCTTATATACCACCACCGTGCTGGAGTCCGGACACCTGCAGATGATTCGTGGACCATCTAAATTCAGCCCTATTCTGGTGCTAAAACAGAGGCTAGTATCATGGCAGGCTACTTGGTCTAGAAGGATATCTTTATCAGTGGCTCGGATACTATCTCCAGCACTAGTTAGATAGGATCCTGTCTCTCTCATTGGCTTCAATCCTATCTTTGTTACTGGCTGTAATCCTGTATCTCTCATTTGTTCTGATCCAGTTCGACTTGCTGTGGCCACATTCCTTGATCGAACTTAGAATCTACCCTGGTCCTGCTCCTGTCTATGTGAATCATTATGATCTTCAAATGGACACATCAATAATAATAATAATAATAATAATAATAATAATAATAATAATAATAATAATACACTTTATTTTCTGTAGCACCTTTAAAAGTAGCATCTCAAAGCGCTTCACAGAAGAAAAAGGAAACATCCAATTATACAAATAATATGTTAAAATAAGTAAGCTATAAAAACTCACCAAATAAGAACATACTATCAAAACAAATAAGTTAAAAAAATTAATTTTAACTAAAAGCTACCCTAAAGAAATAAGCTTTAAGGGAGGATTTAAAGACAAGAAGGGAGTCTTGGAGCTACAGAACAAAAGCCCTTTCTCCCCGAGATATTAAACGGGTATGTGGGGCGATTAAAAGGCCAGTTTCACAGGTGTGTAGGGGGCTAAAAGCTCAGTAAGGTAGTGAGGAGCCAAACCATCCAAAGCTTTGTAGGTAAGCATAAGAACTTTAAAATCCACCCAAAATCTGACAGGAAGCCAATGTAAGGACTCCAAGACTGGAGTGGTGTGATCCCTTGTCCTGGTTCCAGTCAGGATTGAATTTTGAACCAGCTGTAATTTATTTAGGGTCGCGTTTGAGACCCCGACCAACAAAGCATTACAATAATCAATACGAGAGAACACAAAGATGTTAATTAACTTTACAGCCACCGGGAGTGACAGCATAGGACGCAATTTGGTAATGTTTTTTAAATAAAAGAATTGTCTTTACAGTGTTCTGCACATGGGGAACAAATGTTTAATGTGCATCAAATGTCACCTCTAAATTCTAGTGTAGAGCCATCAACACTTAAAGTTAAAGACCCAGCCTTACGTAACTGCTAGGGTTTACCAATGAGCATTACCTCCATCTTGTCTCATAAATTTCCAGACATCCATTTTTTATCCCAGAGATACACTGAGAGAGAAGAGACACAGCAACATTAACACAAGGTTTTGAATGTACATAAACCTGAGTGTCATCTGCATAAAAGTGAAAGTTGAGACCAAGTGATCTTAAAAGTTGACCCAATGGATAAATGTTAATGCTAAAAAGTAAAGGTCCCAAAATTGATCCTTGAGGAACACCAGATTTCACAACATCAATATCAGACCTGCAACCACCCATAGCAATGAACTGCTTTCGATCTGAGCGATAAGACTCAAACCAGCTTAGTGCAGTCCCAGAAACACCAAAAACACACTGTAACCGAGTAAAATTGAATGATCAACAGTGCCAAATGCGGCACTGAGATCAAGATAGAAAGACAGCCAGAATCAGAAGCTATTAGCAAATCATTAGTGCTGTGGAGTTTACGGACTCCTGATTGAAGTTCTCTCAAATTTGAGGCACAACAAGGACAACATATCTGCAAATTCAGACAAACAGTCTTTATTTATCTTAGGAGGCCTATATACTGTAGCTATGGCAGTGGAGAGGGAGGCAGATACACTCAGTACAAGGCATTCAAACGAGTTAAACTGAGGGACATCCACAGGGCTCATAATAAGTTGGGGATTATACAGAACAATGATTCCCCCACCTCTACACAAGCCATATCCAGCAGGAGTAAGTTCATTAAAGAGAAGACCATCAGACTCTTTGTGCCATGTTTCCGTTAGACACACAAGGTCCAATTTTTCTTCTGCAATGATGTCAGATAACATCACAGTCTTGTTATTGACAGAACGTGCATTGAAAAGTGCAGATTTCAGCATGTGGGGAACAGCTGATGAAACCGGGGAACCTCCACTTGCTTAAGAGCCGATAGGTTGTTAAAATGAACCCCCATAGGCCTACACAACAGGCCTACATAGGCCCCCATAGGCCTACACAACAGGCCTACATAGGCCCCCATAGGCTACACAACAGGCCTACATAGGTCCCCATAGGCTACACAACAGGCCTACATAGGTCCCCATAGGCTACACAACAGACTTTGAGGTTTGCGCAGATATGTAGGATAAGCGACAGTATTAGATGAGCGCTTAGGTCTCAATATTCCAGCATGATCGCAGCGAGCATGTGTGTCATTCACCAAATAAAGCTTTCCTTTAAGGTTCAACAGTTCGCTAGCAGTGTACCTTAAAGCCATGTTGGAGAAGACCACACCAGCCGTCACCTCACAATGGTGTAAATCCTGGGAGAAGCAGCAGGAGAGTGGATTTCAGCAGGAAACATACAATAAAAACAGTAATCCAACGGATGATGCGTTATTCTGCATAACAATAAGATAGGCAGTCTTCACGTGCACCAAAACCCTCTTAAAACTCTTAAAACACAAAATAAACAAAAATGATCCAGAGAGGAGCGGCAGCCAAAACGCGCCAGTGTACCCTGTCACCCGGAAGTGTATGAGATGTATCAATCACTCATCAACTCATTAACACATCTCTAGCTTCAGCTTCCTGGGGATCCACATCTCAGAGGACCTGTTCTGGACCACCAACACCTCCTGCCTGGTCAAAAAATCTCACCAGCAGCTGTTCTTCTTGAGGACAGTGAGGAGACATCACCTGTCTTCAGCCATTATGGTGAACATTTATGGCTGTGTGTTTGAGAGAATCCTGACCAACTGTGTAACAGTCTGGTATGGGAACTGCACAGACTGCAAAGCACTGCAACGGGTGCTGAAGAACGCCCAGCACATCACAGGAACTTTACTTCCAGCCATTGAGGATGTCCAAGGGAAACGCTGTCTGCGTCGAGCTCACGGCATTTTTAAGGAATCCTCTCACCCTGCCCGTAGATTGTTTGTCCCCCTTCTCTCCAGTAGGTGCTTCAGAAGCTTCTGGTATTCTGGATCATCGTTGATGGTTTTATTCACCCACAGCTTCTGTTTGCGAAACATGCAGATGATGGTTTTGTGGACTTTATCATTTGTTGGTTTTCTGTTAAACCCTAAAACTGCTTATGTTAACATGTTGCCACCATTTGTTCTAGGAAGGTGGTCCAGGATTCTTTTGCCTCTGGTGGTGCAGGTGATGTGCTGGTTCACAAGTCACAGAGTCCATGTCAGCCATGTGAGGTGGAATATAAGCAGCACTGACGATGAATGCGGTAAAGTCCTGAGGAAAGGGTAAAGGGTAAAATTGAAGCATAAAGGGTGCCCTAAATAAATAAAAACAAAATGTGGTCTGAGCAGCTGAATTCAGCAGTGCCTTCTTGGAATGTAAGCAGATACTCTGCTTTGTTGCACCCTTGTGTTTTCAAACCCTTTCCTGGGTAATGATACACACTGAATGTGTGGATGGGTGGATTAACTTTGGAGTTTTTCATATGCAACATTACAGAGACTCCTGATGTTCTAACTACTTTGTCCATGGACTAGGACTTAAGAGAGAATAACGATTACAAACACAGAGAGTTAAACCAGATTACAGATGTTTATCTGCAGCATTTACATCACACAACTCACTGTTTCTCTGAGTCAGTATTTCCTTTAGGAACTGCAGAGATGCCTAAAAGATTCAGGGTAGATCACCATGGAGACCTTGACTCTTACAGCAGCAATAGCAACACACACACACATACCCACACACACATACACACACACACACACACACACACACACACATACACCTGATACTTTGCAATGACAAGCTGGATACAAAAATAGTGGAAGCCAAGGGCTTTATCAGAAAAGTCAGATTTCCAGATAGAAATGTGAGTCTATTTGTGTGTGTGTGTGTGTGTGTGTGTGTGTGTGTGTGAAACCTTTCCCAGGTTGATTGAGAGCTGATGATTCATGTGTGATGCAGAGCTCCTCTTTATGGAACTAAATAAGGGAAATAACACACTTCAGAGCCTCTCTCTCTCTCTCTCTGTCTCTCTCTTTCGCACTCTCTCTCTCTCTCTCTCTCTCTCTCTCTCTTTCTCTCTGTGTGTGACCACTCTGACTTGTGGCCAGTGAGTGAGCACATAAATGGATGAATAAAAGATAAACGAATAAATATTGGATCTTTCCTCTCTCTCACACACAGACACACAGACACACACACACACACCCCCACACACACACACACACACACACACACACAGACCTCTGTACAGACCTTATCACCTGTTCCACCCTTCATGTGTCAAAGGCACACATTCCCCTACAGGATTCAATTTCCTTAATAGAATTCCAAATTATATTCGACGTAAACAGAAGCTCTCTAACAAACCTGGTTAGACTTGTTCTTGCTCGTTAAAATAAAGAAAGAGAGAGACTGGAAAAAAAAACAACAAGTAAATAAAAAATCTTCTTAAAAGTTTGTTTAAGAAATCAACCTCTTGGTACCTCTAAATTCCAAGTATGACACACCCACATTAAAAGACTCTTGCATTTCTATATAAGAACTTAAAGAAATGTTTTTCTTTTCAGAGGAAATCCACATTGAGGTGGGCTGCTCACCGGTCCATATATGGGCTCAAAGACACACCCATATTCCCAAATGGATAAAAAAAAAAAGCCCACTGAGGTTCTCTCACATTTAAATAAATATAATTTAAGACCCGCCCACTCAGAATTATTCTCATGTTTAGTTCACACTGTTGACAAGACTGACAGTGTGTGTTGGTGACTAGATGTGGATGTGTCCAGCAACGTGATGAGAAAAGTCATCTAAGAGCACACACACTTCTTCATCTTCATCTAAAATAAACTGCTGAATTTTATACACAAATGGCAAACTTTCACCAGAAAAAGAAACCTTTAATTTTAATGGCAAGAAAACTGATTTGTCAATTTAAATATTAGTGCTGAAATACATCTGCTGAACATTACTCAGCAGTCAGTAGTAGAAACATCTCAGCGACTGGAGAACAAAAAGTACAGCGACTGGAGATAATCGGCATGTGTGAACGTAGCGTCAGTTCCACATATGGATTCAAAGAAACTTTCCACCTGTGGGATTTAAGAGGATCACAGAGACACACCCACAAGAGCCACACCCATGTTAATCTGTGATCTCAGAGACACACCCACAAGAGCCACATCCATGTTAATCTGTGATCTCAGAGACACACCCACAAGAGCCACACCCATGTTAATCTGTGATCTCAGAGGCACACCCATGTTAATCTGTGATCTCAGAGACACACCCATGTTAATCTGTGATCTCAGAGACACACCCACAAGAGCCACACCCATGTTAATCTGTGATTTTACAGACACACCCACAAGAGCCACACCCATGTTAATCTGTGATCTCAGAGACACACCAACAAGAGCCACACCCATGTTAATCTGTGATCTCAGAGACACACCCACAAGAGACACACCCATGTTAATCTGTGATCTCAGAGACACACCCACAAGAGACACACCCATGTTAATCTGTGATCTCAGAGACACACCCACAAGAGACACACCCATGTTAATCTGTGATCTCAGAGACACACCCACAAGAGCCACACCCATGTTAATCTGTGATCTCAGAGACACACCCATGTTAATCTGTGATCTCAGAGACACACCCATGTTAATCTG
>NC_083464.1:1037500-1050000 GCF_030014155.1 Tachysurus vachellii | reverse complement strand
TGTCACCTGTCAGTCTTTATCTTCATAGCTTATCTTCTTAATTGTCTGAGATGACTTATTTTGTATGATAGTGTAAACTGTGTAGCTGATTTATATACACTCATGTTCTATGTTTATGTTTATTTATCTTTTTTCCTCCAGGCTTCTGGATTTTCCCATCACTATTCCTGGAGCTGCTCCAAACCTGTCTGCTTCAACCCCTCCACTGACACCCCAGGACTGAACCACTGCCACAGGAAGGGGGAGTCAGTGAAGGGGGGAATACTTATTCTGTACTCTTTTTACATCTTACGGAAGAGAAAGTAAAAACAGACAGATAAACGATGAGTGTGAGCCGCATGAGCCGATACAGCATTGTGTCGTCAGAGGAGGACGCTCTGCGCCTGACCACCATCCACGGCTGCAGTAGTGTGAACGGCTATGGCAACGGGAACGGAAAGGTCCACACACGCAAGAAATGCCGTAACCGCTTTGTGAAGAAGAACGGACAGTGCAACGTCCACTTCACCAACATGGAACAGAAATCTCAGCGCTACCTGGCTGACATCTTCACCACCTGTGTGGACATCCGCTGGCGCTACATGCTGATCGTGTTCACGCTTGTGTTTGTAGTGTCCTGGCTAGTGTTTGGTTTGGCGTTCTGGGTAATCGCACTGCTCCATGGTGACCTGGACAACCCTGCAGGGGACGACAGTTTCACACCTTGTGTCCTGCACGTAAACGGCTTCTTGGCAGCATTTCTGTTCTCTATCGAGACACAGACGACCATCGGTTACGGTTTCCGCTGTGTGACAGAGGAGTGTCCGGTCGCCATCTTCCTTGTAGTCTTCCAGTCCATTGTGGGCAGTATTATTGAGTGCTTCATGATTGGCGCCATCATGGCAAAAATGGCGCGGCCCAAAAAACGTACTCAGACACTTCTGTTCTCCAAAAACGCTGTCATAGCCATGAGGGATAGTAAACTCTGCCTCATGTGGCGTGTTGGGAACCTTCGTAGGAGCCACATCGTTGAAGCTCACGTCCGAGCGTTGCTAATCAAACCGCGTGTGACTGCTGAGGGAGAGTACATCCCGTTAGACCAGCTGGATATTAATGTTGGCTTCGATCAAGGACTCGATCGGATCTTTTTAGTCTCACCAATCACCATTTTGCACGAGATTGATGAGGAGAGTCCACTGTACGGAATCAGCAAGAGGGATCTGGAGACAGCAGACTTTGAGATTGTGGTGATCCTCGAGGGGATGGTGGAGGCCACGGCCATGACAGCACAGGCTCGTAGCTCATACTTGGCAAGCGAGATCCTGTGGGGACACCGGTTTGAGCCAGTGCTTTTTGAGGAGAAGAACGAGTACAAAGTGGACTACTCACACTTCCACAAGACCTATGAGGTTCCATCTACGCCACGCTGCAGCGCTAAAGACATGCTTGAGAGCAAGTGTGTATCTGCTGCTGACAATGCCTCCACATTCTGCTATGAGAATGAGCTGGCGCTGCTCAACCGTGATGAGGAAGATGAGGAGGATTGCAGCAAGAGAGAGCAGCAAGACTTTGAACAGGTGTCTCGGAGCCTCGAGCAAAGGTCTTACCGCCGCGAGTCTGAGATTTAACCCCTTCTGACCTTTTAATACATCTTAGTTTAATGCAGAACAATGCAAAAGTGCCATAATGATAGGCTTGGAACTGTGCACAGTTTGGTGAGAGGGTGTGTGTGTGTGTGTGTGTGTGTGTGTGTGTGTGTGTGTGTGTGTGAGAGAGAGAGAGAGAGAGAGACTGTGAGTGAAATTCTATTAGAGAAATGATGCACAGTTCAGGCAGAGACTTTTTTAAAATCCTGCACAGAAACTTGAATCTTTTCCTTCTTCTTGTTTTATTTTTCAGAAATCTAGGTTCAAATCTAATCTTCAGAGTTTGTAAATATTTTTGCGTAGATAGTTTATGATTTCGTGTGGATTATTGCTTTTGTTTTAGAGAGAGAAAGAGAGATAGGATTCTTTTTTGTTGTTGTCTAGAACTATTGCCCTTCCACACATGACATATTACCCTTTAAGGTTGCACTACCTAGACAAACACACACACACACACACACACACACACACAGAGTTGATCTCTATAATTATCCACTTTTCCATAGTTCCGAGTTTCTGTAAAAAAGAGTGGGCGGTGCTTACGTTTCATTTGAGCAGCCATGAGCACGATGGTTTATCTAACATTAGCTAACCTGTTAGCCATCTTAGGGTAACTAACATTATGTAATAAAAATTAAGCTTAAGACTATTGAGACTAGTGGTGATGTCACATATAAAGGGTTTGCAGTTAATCAAATGCAACATAAGCTCCACCCCTTTTTCTTCAGAGACAGCTTTCAGTCTACCAATCAGGACACACGGTAAATGATGAGATAGAGATATAATATGAGTAATTAAGAGTTATAATAAAGACTGGACAATAAAACTTTAGCCAAAGAAAAAGATGAGAGTATGTAACCTAAGCCACGCCCATTTTCATCCCTCAGCAAAGATCTGAATGTCATTCTTTATATTAATTCAATTATATTTAATTTCTCATGTATATAAATGTTTTACATACTTTAATTATATTAATTTTTCCACTTTAATATTCAAACCTCAGGGCCAGAACAAGGCTGCTGCTGCTGCTGCTGCTGTGTGTGTGTGTGTGTGTGTGTGTGTGTGTGTGTGTGTGTGTGTGTGTGTGTGTGTGTGTGTGTGTGTGTGTGTGAGTGTGTGTGTGTGTGTGTGTGTATGTGTGTGTGTGTGTGTGTGTGTGTGTGTGTATGTGTGTGTGTGTATTACACAAAGTATAAATGCAGAGCTGATACATTAAACCACTCCAGAGTGTAAAAGATGATAATAATAACTAAATATTAAAGTCTAGTGTGAGTAATAATACAGAAGAGTACTAATACACACCTGGAATAAACAATAAAAGATAAATGATATCAGATTTAATCCCAGAGTTAATTCCAATCTTGTTTTACACAGAAAGTGTAGTGTGAGATTACAGAGATGAGTGATGAGATTAGACCAGGGCTGTCCAATCTCTCATGTCCAATCTCTCATGTCCAATCTCTCATGTGAAGTCAGGAGCCACACTCCTGTGGCTTTTGCTCTGTTGGAATGAAAACCTTCCACCATACTGGCCCATTCTGGGTAAGATCGGACATCCCTGGATTAGACACTGCTGCAGCAGATGAACTCACTGATCAGAAACAGATCACAGTGTTCATCAGTTTTAGTAAACAGTTCATTTATCATGTGGGGTCTGAAGTGAGGTGAGGACGTGTTATGAGTGTGTGTGTGTGTGTGTGTGTGTGTGTGTGTGTGTGTGTGTGTGTGTGTGTGTGTGTGTATGTGTGTGTCCTTTAATACAAGTGTGTTCTTTAATACAGATGTGTTCACTAATACAGGTGTGTGCTATGAAGCTCACTGTAGTCGGTATATAATGTCCTAGTTATCTGTGTGACTTTCACTGCATTCCTTCATCATCAGTAAATGCTTTATTCTGGTCATCATCATGCTAATTATTTCAACAACTAATTTGTTTATATTTTGGGTGAACAAACAATGTCCATGGGCCATGGGAGTATCTTGACTGGGATCAAAGAACATTGAATGCAATATATCATTATCATATATCATTAGTCACAGATACGAACATGAAGAACCACAACTAAAAAAAACAGTTTCACTTTCATACAGCAATAAAATCCTTAAAGGTGGCAGTTTAGGGTTTAATGTGAGGTTTAGTGTGTAGTGTCTGGGGCAATTGGTATTTGATGTTACAGGCTCCACCATCAGGGAATAGGGTGTAGTGCATAGGGATTTAAGGGCCTTGCAGTGAGATACAGATCTTCTCCATAAGGATGTAGGGTTTATTGGGCTCACCATAAGCTATGAAATTAAGATGTAGTACATGGTTCTGTAGAGGAATTAAGGGTGTAGTATTACGGACTTGTGTGATGCTGCAGACTTGTGTAGAAACTTTTTAGGGAATTCAATATGAGCCACAAATGGGATTCAACAACCATGTACACCTTGTTTAAGGGTTTAGGGTGTGTGGTGTAGGGTAGCTGTTTTAAGGTGAAGGGTGTAAGGGTGTGTGGTGTAGGGTAGATGTTTTAAGGTGAAGGGTGTAAGGGTGTGTGGTGTAGGGTAGATGTTTTAGGGTGAAGGGTGTAAGGGTGTGTGGTATAGGGTAGATGTTTTAGGGTGAAGGGTGTAAGGGTGTGTGGTGTAGGGTAGATGTTTTAGGGTGTAGGGTGTAAGGGTGTGTGGTGTAGGGTAGATGTTTTAGGGTGAAGGGTGTAAGGGTGTGTGGTGTAGGGTAGATGTTTTAGGGTGAAGGGTGTAAGGGTGTGTGGTATAGGGTAGATGTTTTAGGGTGAAGGGTGTAAGGGTGTGTGGTGTAGGGTAGATGTTTTAGGGTGAAGGGTGTAAGGGTGTGTGGTATAGGGTAGATGTTTTAGGGTGAAGGGTGTAAGGGTGTGTGGTGTAGGGTAGATGTTTTAGGGTGTAGGGTGTAAGGGTGTGTGGTGTAGGGTAGATGTTTTAGGGTGTAGGGTGTAAGGGTGTGTGGTGTAGGTTAGCTGTTTTAGGGAGTGCTTTCTGTGTGTGCTTTTCTCTAAAAACAATGGACAATTTCCCTTTTTTACACTTTATCACTAGATGAGTCCATCGTGAGCTCAGCGACTTAAACAGTTTAAGTTTATTAAGTTTATTTGAATCTATTCACAAGAGCAGAGAAAAAAGAACATGTCCCTGGAATATGCTGTTTATTTGTTTGTTTGTTTGTTTGTTAATTTGTTTATTTATTTGTTTGTTTATTGTCTCTATACAAAAAAGTCATAAAATGTAAAGAATTTTTGGTGCTAAAAATATACTAAAATGTAAAATTTATTTATTTTTCAACATTATTCACTATAATATAAATAGGATATTGATATAAAATATTAAATATATTGGTGCAAATTTCTTTGTTAGAATAAAAATAAAATATAAAAAACTAATAATAAAATGAAGAAATAAACATTATGCCATTATTATAAATTTAAACAAAAAAAGGAAATGCTGAAATGTGTAGTGTGTGTGTGTGTGTGTGTGTGTGAGTGTGTGTGTGTGTGTGTGTTTGTGTGTGTGTGTGAGTGTGTGTATGTGTGTGTGTGTGTGTGTGTGTGTGTGTGTGTGTGTGTGTGTGTGTGTGTGTGAGTGTGTGTATGTGTGTGTGTGTGTGTGTGTGTGTGTGTGTGTGTGTGTGTTCTCTTGTTTGCACAGCCTCCATAATGGCCATCTGTTTAGAGCAATAATAAATTTAATCAGCAATAATGAGAATAAAATCACGATAACTACAAATGTGTTCAAACTGACACTTTAAAGCACACAGACACTAGAAGGACAACAGGAACTACTGAACACTAGACAGATGGGGAAGGTGACATGGGAAACTAGGGGCAATGAGAAACTATGAGACAGTGAAGTTATGGGACAGAGATGTTATGGGACAGAGATGTTATGGGACAGAGATGTTATGGGACAGTGAAGTTATGGGACAGTGAAGTTATGGGACAGTGGAAACAGCACAGACTGAAATGTAGTGGTACTGATAATGAGAGGAGGAGAGAAGAGCTGAGAGAATAAATAATTTAATACATCACAGACGGAACACTCTACAGCTCTGATCAGTGTAGAATCTGCAACACTCAAATCACTCTGAAGAGGAATCTATCAGGTCTCATGCACAAATGTATTTTGATATTTGATGATGATGATGATGATGATGATGATGATGATGGTAATAATGATGATGATGATGATTATAATGATGATGATGATGATGATGATGATGATGATAACGATGATGATGATAATGATGATGATGGTGATAATGATGATGATGATGATGATGATGATGATGATGATGATGATGGTGATGATGATGGTGATAATGATGATGATGATAATGATGATGATGGTGATGATGATGGTGATAATGATGATGATGATAATGATGATGATGGTGATGATGATGGTGATGATGATGATGATGATGATGATGATGATGATGATGATAATGATGATGATGATGATGATGATGATGATGATGATGATGATGATAATGATCATGATGATGATAGCCAGAGGCTCTAGGTTTGAGTGGTGATGGAGAAGTGTAGCATCAGATAAAATGCCCCTGTTAGTTCATTTGTTTTCTCCTGTACTTCGGATCCTTGCTATTTTCACATCAGAGACACAGAGAGATTCACACTCTATATTTTTCTACAGAACTCTAACGTTTTGCTGCTGAGTGATGTTTTCTTCCATACACAGGAACTAGCGTGAACTTTATTTCACAATGTTTTAATGGGTTTCACTGTAAATACAGGAGGACAGGAGTGTGACCGGGAAAAGCTGGACATTTATGCAAGTCTTCCACAGCCCAGAAACACACACACACACACACACACACACACACACACACACACACACTGGGCTTGTACTGTACATGAATCATGCAGAACTGCTGAATTATTCAATGAAATCATAATTATTAAAAGAAATCTTTTGTCTCTTGGACCTTGTCTCTGTTAATTCATTAATATGATGAGATGTGTGTGTGTGTGTGTG
Organism: Tachysurus vachellii; assembly: GCF_030014155.1. NCBI lineage: Eukaryota > Metazoa > Chordata > Actinopteri > Siluriformes > Bagridae > Tachysurus > Tachysurus vachellii. Next base: position 1,043,362 of record NC_083464.1, on the reverse strand, counting down.
TGTGTGTGTGTGTGTGTCTGGTTGTCTTTCATAAAGTAAGGATTCTTTGGTTGTGTATCTTTAAACTAAACACACTTCTCATGGCTGTTCATTGGGACACGCCTCCCTGCTGTGATGATGGTGTGTGTTGTTGAATCCCACAGACTGATGCACTACACACACCGGATGTGATGCGAGCTGGCAATCAGCATCCACAGGATTTTATAATGAGTAAAACACGATTCTGTGAATGTGGTGGTGACACTTGAGCACTCTGCCTATTATATAACTCTCCTACTTACTGCTCACAGTCACATCAAAGTACACAGTGAGAGATAAAGAGCAGTTGCACACAAATACACACTCTGGAACCCTATACCTCAACCTCAAATGCAAAAAGCTCTTTTTGATTCTGATTCTGATTCTGATTCTGATTCTGAAGCATCTGTGTTCATACTGTTTACATCTTTTAACATGGAGAAAGTCATAAAACAAACAAAACAACTACAACTACTACAACAACAACGTTTCTAGCTAAGACGTCGCCATCTTGTGTCAAGAATAAGTTATTGCTTCACGAATCATTTTACTGATTCGGTTCCTAATTGAATTGAAGTGTTTTGATCTGGTTTCGATTCACTATTTAAAGTTAGTGTCCAGTGCGATATAACATTACTTGATGCCCAAAATATGTATAAAATCAGTTTAAACGTTAAAATACGTTTAGGTATTTTAGTGTGCTGAGTATTTTATAAAATGTATTTACATTATTATTTCATTCGTGCTGGAAAGTCTGACTCGACTCACACAAAAAGAATCACATAAAGAATCGAATCGTCCATCAATAATGAAGGTTTCTTTCTTTTTATTTAAATTAAAATCGCTGAAGTTTTTTTTTAAGAGATATTATAGTCGCCACTATAAATAGCACGTTTTTAGAATTATTGTAGTTTCGAATTGTTGTAGTAAAACCTGACTAATTACTTTAGGAATCTTTTTCTGTTGCCAAGTAATTGCTCAGGCGTTACTATGGTAACATATTGCCCGGATGTAAGCTTTTACCGGCGCGTGTCCAAGTGCGGGATCAGACGAGTTCAGATCATCTCGTGTCGGAATAAATAATTAAAGCAAATTAAATTAACACATAACTGAGGCTGTTAAGGTAAACTTCTTAAAATATAATTTTATCTCACATCTGTATTCTGTCATTTATTAGTAAGTAAATAAACTCAAGTATCCGTTTGATTTCTATCTTTAAATCTAAGTGTGATTTAAATCTAACGTTAATCTAATGTTCTTCTGTCACGTCTCACTTCTCACGTCTCCTCTCACTTCTCCTGTCAGATCTCCTCTCACTTCTCCTCTCACTTCTCCTGTCAGATCTCCTCTCACTTCTCCTCTCACTTCTCCTGTCACTTCTGTCACTTCTCCTGTCAGATCTCCTCTCACTTCTCCTCTCACTTCTCTTCTCACTTCTCCTGTCACATCTCCTATCAGATCTCCTCTCACTTCTCCTGTCAGATCTCCTCTCACTTCTCCTGTCAGATCTCCTGTCACTTCTCCTGTCAGATCTCCTGTCAGATCTCCTGTCAGATCTCCTCTCACTTCTCCTGTCAGATCTCCTGTCAGATCTCCTCTCACTTCTCCTCTCACTTCTCTTCTCACTTCTCCTGTCAGATCTCCTGTCAGATCTCCTCTCACTTCTGTCAGATCTCCTGTCACTTCTCCTGTCAGATCTCCTGTCAAATCTCCTCTCACTTCTCCTGTCAGATCTCCTGTCAGATCTCCTCTCACTTCTCCCCTCACTTCTCCTCTCACTTCTCCTGTCAGATCTCCTGTCAGATCTCCTCTCACTTCTCCCCTCACTTCTCCTGTCAGATCTCCTGTCAGATCTCCTCTCACTTCTCCTGTCAGATCTCCTGTCAGATCTCCTCTCACTTCTCCTCTCACTTCTCCTCTCACTTCTCCTGTCAGATCTCCTGTCACTTCTGTCACTTCTCCTCTCACTTCTCCTGTCAGATCTCCTCTCACTTCTCCTCTCACTTCTCCTCTCACTTCTCCTCTCACTTCTCCTCTCACTTCTCAAGTCAGATCTCCTGTCAGATCTCCTGTCAGATCTCCTCTCACTTCTCCTCTCACTTCTCCTCTCACTTCTCCTGTCAGATCTCCTGTCACTTCTGTCACTTCTCCTCTCACTTCTCCTGTCAGATCTCCTCTCACTTCTCTCACTTCACCTCTCACTTCTCCTGTCAGATCTCCTGTCAGATCTCCTGTCAGATCTCCTCTCACTTCTCCTCTCACTTCTCCTCTCACTTCTCCTGTCAGATCTCCTGTCAGATCTCCTGACAGATCTCCTGTCAGATCTCCTCTCACTTCTCCTCTCACTTCTCCTGTCACTTCTGTCAGATCTCCTCTCACTTCTCTCACTTCTCCTCTCACTTCTCCTGTCAGATCTCCTGTCAGATCTCCTGTCAGATCTCCTCTCACTTCTCCTCTCACTTCTCCTGTCAGATCTCCTGTCAGATCTCCTGTCAGATCTCCTGTCAGATCTCCTCTCACTTCTCCTCTCACTTCTCCTGTCACTTCTGTCAGATCTCCTCTCACTTCTCCTCTCACTTCTCCTGTCAGATCTCCTGTTAGATCTCCTGTCAGTGCCATGTTTATTTATTTATTGATGAAAATAATGAATAAAACAGAAAATTGAATGAATGTTGTCCCTATAAACAAACAGTTAAACAGCAGGTCAGATAAACATCAGTGTGTGAATGTTAACAAACACAAAATTATTCGGATTTTAACAACTACGATACTGGACGAAGTGCGTTTACAGACAAATGTCGAAATGTTTAAGCTAATTCAGACATGTGATGTCACTGCATGTCTGTGGATCTACCTGCAAACTCTCTGTAGTTTTATAGCAAAAAACCTCTTCAAACTTGGAAATAACAGCTGTGTTTGTGTGTGTTGTTGGAGACAGATGGAAGATGACAGTGTGTGCAGTATGGGCAGTATAGAAGGACTGTCGCACCTACCAGAGTCATCCTGCCAGGTAGCTTCTTACCTACACCAGGTATGTAGGTGTATTCTGTACATCTGTACACCAGATGTATTCATATTTCATCTACACACACACACACACACACACACACACACACACACACACACACACACTAACACATTCTTTCTCTAAACCCCAAACCATGGGTGGTTTTGCAGAAAAGACTGTTTCCTCCGCTCCTGGAGAGCACACGGTGGACTCAGGTGGCTCTGTCTGATGATCAGAGGCAGCACAGGACACCGAGCGAGTGCATCGCTAACAACTACAGCCCACAGGCTCGACACCTGAAGATCACACACCTGCAGCCCACACACTACTGTATCCTTATACACACACACACACACACACACACACACACACACACACACACACACACACACCTCTGTATCCTTATACACATTCAATTAAATTTTTAAACAATGGACATTGTCTCAAAGCAGCTTTACAGATCATAAGTAATATTAGTCTTATATTTAAATGTATTTATATTTATCCCTACTGAGCAAGTCTGAGGTGACTCAGGTGACTGTGGGGAGGAAAAACTCCCTTAGATGGTAAAGGAAGGAACCTTGAGAGGAACCAGACTCAAAGGGGAACCTCATCCTCATCTGGGTGACACTGGGGGTGTGATTATAAATATACAGTCTGATAAATGTTGTGTTGGTGTAAAAGATCACATGGAGTTCACATCTCATCTTTAGTATCACAGAGTCTAACTGGAGCTGGTAGATCTGTAGATCACAGAGTCGCCCTCATCTCAGTGAAGGTCCAAAATCTTCATGGCAGAAGACAGAGCTGGTACAATTTCTGGATGCCTCGGGATGGGTAGAAAGAGAGAAGCAGTGGAAAGGAATTAGCCTAGCTGCTGTTCATAATTTTAGCGAGCACTAGATGATAATGTGCATTTAGTCAGATGTAATAGAGCACAATATTATGGGATGTATTATGTGTACGCCTGACTAAAGAGATGAGTCTTTAATCTACATTTAAACAGGGAAAGTGTGTCTGAGCCCCGAACACTATCAGGAAGACTATTATAGAGTTTGGGAGCTAAATAAGAAAATGCCCTAACATTTTTAGTAGATTTTGATATTCTGGGAACTACCAGAAGTCCTGAGTTCCCTTTTGAGGGATTTCACCACTGCATCAGGGCTGATGCTATGGCAACGCTTCTTTGAGCTTGCATACCAGGCTGGAGTTCCACGACTGTCAAGGCATCACGTCAGCTTCGGTCATGGAGGTTGCAAGTTAAGTTAGTGGAAAAGGAACGAGAGATGGGTGGGTTTTTTCACCCTCTCTGCTGACTCCAATATCTTCGCTTTGACCACGGCTCAATCTGCAATTCTAGCCAAGTCCCTGCCTTTGATATTTCAGCTTCGGCTTTGCGAACTCACTTGGTTGATTTCTCCTGAATCGAATATGGAATTATTATTATTTTCCACATTGGACTCTGAGGAGCTCAGTGTAGGCAATGAGGAGCAAGCAGCTCCTGGAGGTGATCACACATGCTGTTACTAAGCTTTGCTTAGCCTGGTCATATTAAAGGTTAGCGTTGTCCGCTCTGAGCTTGAAAATCGCAACTGCCTTCCACCTCCATGCAGGCCTCTCTAATTATTGCAGACCTCCACACTGTGGTGTTGAGGCTGTGGAATGACCCATATTCTGCCTGTTTATTCTGAACAGCCTTTTAAGGAAGAGCTACAATCCTGTAGGTTAATCTAGTGCAGTGCTGCACACAAGTACAGTTTTACATTCGTATCAAGCTGACTTGCTAAAGGAGCTCATCTGTGATCAGAAGGAATCCTAACATCTGAGGGATAGGGTTTCCAGGATACCCTTTTAGGGACATCTCTACTGCTGTCCACCCCATCACATCATGTGATTCTAGGCAAGGTGAGCACAGCATCTGTTTCAGGGCACCAGGGAGATCGGCATATGGTTAACACCACTTTCAGTCAGCCGGGCAGTGTGGGAACTTCTGCCAGGCATGTCTTAGTGGTTCCTGGCAGGATCCAGTGTTATCACTTTGGATCTGCTTCACATGAGGCCATTCCAGCTATGGCTCAATGGTGTGGGCTTTTATCCTCACAGACATCCCCTTGGGTTCATAAGGGTTAAGCAACGTGGCCTACGTACCTTTCTTATGTGTCGCAGGACTCTTTCGAAGGATGCCTCGCTTTCGAGCTGGGGTGCGACCTTGGATGGCCGCCCTGCCACAGAGTCTATGGTAGGGCCCTTATCTCTCATGGCACATAAATTGCCTGTAGATGAGGGCCGTGTTTCTAGCGTTGAAATGCTCTCTTACACCTCAAAGGCTGCCATGCATTATTGCACTCAGACAGCACTGCGGAGGTTTCCTATATCAATCAACAGGGCAGTCTGCATTCATGCCCAATGTTCAGGTTGGTGCAGCAGATTCTGCTCTGGGCAGAGACTAGATTTCTTTTGCCGAGAGCGATTTATATCCCAGAGCGTGTAAATTGTAATGCAGATTTCCTGTCGAGGCATGTGCTGAGTGGCCGAGGGCCCATCTGTATGCCTTTCCCCAGTAGCTCTGCTCTCACAGGTCCTAGCCAGAGTGCGCCACAACTGAGTCAAACTTCTCCTAGTGGCTCCTCGTCGGCCCTCTCGAGTTTGGTTCATGGACCTAGTCTTCCTCCTAGATGGAACTCTCTCTTGGGTGAAGGGGCAATCCTACCCCCCCCGCTCCAAGATGTGGAAGCACTGGGTCTGGCCCCTGATCAGTTCCTAGAGGCAGGCCTCTCATCTGATGTGATGGAAGGTTAGGGTTAGATGGATGCTAGGGCTCCCTCCACTGGAAGTTG
>NC_083464.1:1032500-1035000 GCF_030014155.1 Tachysurus vachellii | reverse complement strand
ATTTAATTTTAAAGTGGGCGTGGTCTATACCCATGTGGGTCTGTACCTGTGTGGGTCTGTACCTGCGTTGGTCTGTATCTGTGTTGGTCTGTACCTAAACGGGTCTATACCTGTGTGGGTCTGTACCTGCGTTGGTCTGTACCTGCGTTGGTCTGTACCTAAAAGGGGTCTATACATGCGTGGGTCTATACCTGTGTGGGTCTGTACCTGTGTGGGTCTGTACCTGTGTGGGTCTGTACCTGTGTGGGTCTATACCTGTGTGGGTCTATACCTGTGTGGGTCTATACCTCTGTGGGTCTATACCTGTGTGGGTCTGTACCTCTGTGGGTCTGTACCTGCCTTGTGTAGGTTCGTTCCTGTGTAGGTCTGTACCTGTTTGGATCTGTATTTGTGTGGGTCTGTACCTGTGTGGGTCTGTACCTGCATAGCATAGGTCTGTTCCTGTGTGGGTCTGTTCCTGTGTGGGTCTGTTCCTGTGTGGGACTGTTCCTGTGTAGGTCTGTTCCTGTGTGGGTCTGTACCTGTGTGGGTCTGTATTTGTGTGGGTCTGTACCTGCATAGCATAGGTCTGTTCCTGTGTGGGTCTGTACCTGTGTGGGTCTGTTCCTGTGTGGGTCTGTACCTGCATAGCATAGGCCTGTTCCTGTGTGGGTCTGTTCCTGTGTGGGTCTGTACCTATGTGGGTCTGTACCTGCATAGCATAGGTCTGTTCCTGCGTGGGTCTGTACCTGTGTGGGTCTGTTCCTGTGTGGGTCTGTTCCTGTGTGGGTCTGTTCCTGTGTAGGTCTGTTCCTGTGTGGGTCTGTACCTGTGTGGGTCTGTATTTGTGTGGGTCTGTACCTGCATAGCATAGGTCTGTTCCTGTGTGGGTCTGTACCTGTGTGGGTCTGTACCTGTGTGGGTCTGCTCCTGTGTGGGTCTGTACCTCTGTGGGTCTGTTCCTGTGTGGGTCTGTACCTGTGTGGGTCTGTTCCTGTGTAGGTCTGTACCTGTGTGGGTCTGTTCCTGTGTAGGTCTCTACCTGTGTGGGTCTGCTCCTGTGTGGGTCTGTACCTTTGTGGGTCTGTTCCTGTGTGGGTCTGTACCTGTGTGGGTCTGTTCCTGTGTGGGTCTGTACCTGTGTGGGTCTGTATTTGTGTGGGTCTGTACCTGCATAGCATAGGTCTGTTCCTGTGTGGGTCTGTTCCTGTGTGGGTCTGTACCTGTGTGGGTCTGTTCCTGTGTAGGTCTGTACCTGTGTGGGTCTGCTCCTGTGTGTGTCTGTGCCTTTGTGGGTCTGTTCCTGTGTGGGTCTGTACCTGTGTGGGTCTGTACCTGTGTAGGTCTGTACCTGTTTGGGTCTGTACCTGTGTAGGTCTGTACCTGTTTGGGTCTGTACCTGTGTGGGTCTGTACCTGTGTGGGTCTGTATTTGTGTGGGTCTGTTCCTGCGTGGGATTTTTTTTGTTTGGTTTTTTAAACATCTGAAGTCTGAATTTTAGAACATATTCTTATTTTATTATTAAATTTTTATCTTTTATTTAATGTGATGTCACAAATCAAGATATTTTTATTAGTCTGAAGATGACAACTGTGTGTGTGTGTGTTTGTGTCTGTGTGTGTTTTTTGTGTGTTTTTTGTGTGTGTTTACGTATGTTTGTGTGTGTGTATGTATGTTTGTCTGTGTGTTTATGTTTGTGTGTGTCTGTTTGTTTGTGTGTGTTTATTTGTGTGTGTGTGTGTGTGTGATTATGTTTATGTGTGTTTGTGTGTCAATTCAATTCAATTCAAGTTTATTTGTATAGCGCTTTTTACAATAGACATTGTCTCAAAGCAGCTTTACAGAAAAACATAGAACAAAAGGTTAATATAAAGATTAATATAAATATTAATATTGTATGTGTGTGTGTTTGTTTGTGTGTGTTTATGTTGATGTGTGTGTCTGTGTGTTTGTGTGTAGGTGGTTGCCACAGTGTGCATCACTCTTTCATACCTATAAGGATGCTTGGTATCCTCTGGTGCCACAGAGAGAGGATGTTGTCCCAGTGAAAGCACAGAAGTTTTTCTCCTCTGTGGCTGCACTGATGTCACTCCAGCTTCGCAGCCTGGTGATTACATCACTGTATGACCTGCTGCACTTCCTGTCACTATACCAGGTGTGACTATAGTTAGTTACTTATACCTCCATCTTCAAACCATCATATTTGTTGTGTAAACAATGATTCCCTACATTTATGTGTTCTCTGCAGGATGGTAATGATTTCAGGGAGTGTTATGATGAGCTGAGATACACACAGCGCCCACTCCTGTTAGTCAAGATGATGGTAGAAGAGTCGAGTGTCACCTTTCAGCCTCCTCTGTCTCATTGCTGGGAGCTTATCATGAACTCCTTCATCCACATCATCTCCAGCGCTGAACACTTACCTCGGGTACCCATACAAACACACACACACACACACACAGACACACACACATAAACACACAAACACACATGCACACACAAACATACACACACACACATA
>NC_083464.1:1020000-1027500 GCF_030014155.1 Tachysurus vachellii | reverse complement strand
TCTGTGTGTGCATGTCTGTCTCTGTGTGTGTGTGTATGTGTGTGTGTCTGTCTGTGTGTGTCTGTGTGTGTCTGTGTGTGTGTCTGTCTGTGTCTGTGTCTGTGTGTGTGTCTGTGTGTGTGTGTGTGTGTGTGTGTGTAGTATTTGTCAGCAGTACCAGCAGATTGTGAACACAGTGATGACTGTACCAGCCAACACAGAAGAACTCGTGGAGCTCAGTAACTTCCTGAAACTCACCAGTGATGTGACTCTACACACACTGCGGGATGAAATTAGCGAAGCGGCTAAACGCCTTGACTTCCTGCTGGACTACGCCAGTCTCTCTGGTACTGGGACTGAAAACACCAAAAAAATGACTGATATTGTACTTTTAAAATAATTATAAATTTAATTTGTCCTTTTCTTCTTTGTGTCTGACAGAAAAGTAACCTGTAAGGGGGAAGAATAAAACAGTCTAAACTGAGATACACAGAACATTTGTTTTTGAGCGCTTTACTAATATTCAGTAGAAATTATTAACACTTTTTTGTGTGTATGTGTTTGTGTGTGTGTATGTGTGTGTGTTTGTGTGTGTGTGTGTATGTGTAGGTGATGACATTAAGCTGAACAGCAGAGTGTTCCACTGGCCAGAACAGATCCGTATTGTGTGTGAGGTCCATAAGGACAAACTGACCAGTCAGAGAGATCATGTTGAGGAGGAGCTTCACATGAAGTACACACACACACACAGACAGACACACACACACACACACACACACACACACACACACAGACACAGACACACACACACAGACACACACACAGACACACACACACACACACACACACACACAGACACACACACACACACACACACTTTCACATATACCTATGTGCTTGTGTGTGTGTATCTACTGTATCTATCGTTCTGTTTATCTGCGTGTCTGTGTGTCTGTGTGTCTGTCTGTCTGTGTGTGTGTGTCTGTGTGTCTGTGTGTGTGTGTGTGTGTGTGTGCATGTGTGTGTGCATGTGTGTGTGCATGTGTGTGTGCATGTGTGTGTGCATGTGTGTGTGTCTGTGTGTGTGTGTGTGTGTGTGTGTAAATTGACTTAAAGATGTTTAATCCAGATAAATTTAAATATTATATAACTTTGTTATAAAATACACTTTATATATACTTAGCTACACTGTGTAATGATAGTGTATAAAACCAGTGAGAATTATGAAGTGTAGATTTTATTTTATTTTTTTAAATTCTTTTTTATTTATTTTTAAGTGCGATTATTTTTATATTTAGATTATTTTATATTTTTATAATATAATATATTATTTTTATAATATATAATAATTCACTATTTGTTACTCATTCTTACTTTGGTGTGTGTGTGTGTGTGTGTGTGTGTGTGTGTGTGTGTGTGTGTGTGTGTGTGTGTGACAGGGTTACAGTGCTGGAACAAACACTGCAGAGTTTATCTAAAGACATGGAAATGTTTAAGAAGAAAGAAATTATGAGTGTGGAGGAGCTGAAGAACAATGTGGAGAAACTCATTGAGATCACAGCATGCCTGGAGAATGCCAGCACACAGCTTGAGGTGTGTGTGTGTGTGTGTGTGAGAGAGAGAGAGAGAGAGAGAGAGAGAGAGAGAGAGAGAGAGAGAGAGAGTAGAATATTTTGGATGTAAAACTCGATACAGGTAAAACAGGTACCTCACTGACATTGAGCTACTGAATTGAAGGTGATTTCAGTTTCAGCACCAGCACACACCATCAAACCCAGCAGATGTAGATGATGTGATGTGTGAAACATGGTGGCCATGTTTGGGTTTGTGTCTCCTGTCTCTGTCCTGTGTGTGTGTCTGCATGTTCACCCTGTGTTTCCTCCAGGTACTCCTCTCAGGTCAAAGACATGTGTTGTAAAGAAATTAATTTGTGTTTGTTTGTTTGTGTGTGTGTGTGTGTGTGTGTGTGCAGCACATTAATAAGGAGGAGGTTTTGTTGGCAAAAGACCAGACTAATTTACCCTTGGTGCAGATCATCATGACCAACAAACAGCCTTATGATCAGCTGTGGAGCACTGCCCTGAACTTCCACATTAACTCAGAAATCTGGATGAGTGGTAAAACACACACACACACACACACACACACACACACACACACACACACACACACACACACAGAAAAGCATCCATGATGGAAACCTGTGCGAGTGTGTGTTTGTTTTCCCGCAGGCCCTTTCATGGAGCTGAATGCAGAGCAGATTTCTGATGACCTGTCTAACATGTACAGACATATGTACAGGGCTGTGAAGGTCTTCTCTGAGGTTGCAGCTCCACGCAGAGTGGCTGAGTGTTTCCGTACCAAAATCGACAAATTCAAGCAGCACCTACCCATCCTGAGTACCATCTGTAACCCTGGCATTAAACCCCGCCACTGGGAAAGGGTGCATACTCACACACACACTTTATACACTCATCAGCTTTATAGCTCTGTAGTTGCTCCATTCCTCAGGCATCTTCTCCCTCACTAAACTCCTGTTGAACAATCGAGATATCCCGCTGCTGTCTCTCGTACACACTTCTCCTTCACAACTCCTCCTTTCTAATCTGTGCCTACTCCTCCTTTCTAATCCTGCTCTATGATATTCACCTCTTCTTCCTGTCTTTCTCTCTCATATTCCTTATTTATCAGCTCCTCAAAATACTCATTCCATCTTCTCTGCACACTCTCCTGTCAGCACCTTTCCATCTCTATCTTTAATCACTCTTATCTGTTATACATCCTTCCCATCTCTATATCTCTGTCTCACTAATCTGTACAAGTCCTTCTCACCTTCCCTCGTGTCGAACCTGTCATACAAGTCATCATATACTTACTGTTTGGTCTTTGTCACGTCGCTCTTCATCCTTCATCCCCCATCCACGTCGCTCTACTTTCTACGTCCCACTTCTTTTCAGTTAGCCTCTTCCTCTGAATGCTGTCCTGTACTTCCTCGTTCCACCACCATGTTTTCCTGTCTTCTTTTCTCCTTCCAGATGACACACCTAGCAACCTTCTACCTGTCTTTCGATCACTTCTGCTGAGGTTTCCCAGTCATCTGGAAGCTCTTTCTGACCACCCAAAGCTTGTCTCAGCTTCTGTCTGAATTCCTCACAACATTCTTCCTTTTTCATCTTCCATCACTTGGTTTTCTTTCTATCTTTCCTCTCCTCTTCTTCCTGACCACCAGACACAACCTTCACATCACCATCTGATGCTGCCTGTCTACACTCTCTCCTACCACCACTTTGCAGTCACTAACCTCTCTCAGATTGTCTTGTCTATATAGAATGTAGCCTACCTGCGTACTCATGTGTACTCCTACCTCCACTCGTATATGTAACTCTATGTTCCTCTCTCTTCTGGAAATAAGTGTTAACTACAGCCATTTCCATCTGCTTAGCAAAGTCCACCACCATCTGTCCTTCTAGGTTCCTTTCCTTAACACCAAACCTGTCCATCACCTCCTCATCATCTCTGTTCCCCTCACCAACATGCCTGATGAAGTCTGCTCCAATCACTACTCTCTCCCATCTGAAATACTCTCCATCATCTCATCTAACTCACTCCAGAATCTCTCCTTCTCTTCTAACCTACTTGTAGATCACAAACACTGACCACATTCAACAACACCGCTTTAATTTCTAACTACAAACTGATGACCCTGTCTGATGCTCTTTAACCTCTAAAACATTCCTCACACACTCATCCTTCAGGATCACTCCTACCCCATTTCTCTTCCTATCCACACCATAATAAAACAGTTTGTATCCCCCTCCAGTTCTATGTATTTTGCTCCCCTTTGCTCACCTGCACACACAGTATATCTACCTTCCTTTTCTACATCATGTCCACCAGCTCTCTACCTTCCCCTGTCATCCTACCAATGTTACGATTCTCTATACTCATAACTATACTCCTGCCTTTTCCCTTCTCTCTTTGTCCTCGACCAATAGTAGTCCAATTTTCGTAGGTCGACAGTGCTGGTGGAGGTCGTTGTTAACTCGGATCTTAACTGATCCGGTATGGAATTCACACTGAGGACTCGCATGTTTAAATTTGATGAGTACTGGGTAGTAAAAAAATACCTGTTGTATTAGAGTTTGATATTTTGACGTGCTGTAAATTGTGATGTTTTCAGATCAGCAGCATTGTGGGATTTGAGGTAAAGCCAGACGCAGACACTTCTCTCGCAGACATGCTGGAGCTTGGCCTGCACAAATATGCTGACAAGTAAGAGATCATTAAATGTACACAATTAATATTACATATTAATAATAATGCTCACTCTTTAAACGTAAAACTCTCCATGCATTAGACCTACAGTACACTGACATCAGTAAATACATTATTTATATTAATAAAAACATTGTTGAACAGAGCTCACAGTAAGAGGTTTTCTTAGTCTACACAAATGTAACATTAATAAAAGTATATGTGATATAAATTGGGATGTGTCTGTAGGATAGAGGAGATCGGTGCAGCTGCCAGTAAGGAGTATTCTCTGGAAAAGGCTTTAGACAAGATGAAGAACGAGTGGACAGACCTCCAGTTTGCCTTCACAGAATACAGAGACACGGTAACACACACACACACGCACACACACACACACACACACACACACAATGATGTGTATTTAATTAAATGATTAGAAATAATTAAATATCTATAAAAAGAATTCATTATCTGTTAATTTTAAAAACAAACACTTAACACTTTAAAAGTAAGCAGCTGGCTTTTGCTGTAGCAACAGACGTGTTTGCGTAAAAAAAAGTGTTATTATTTTTGGGCCAAACTTCAAAGCAAAGTAGAATGTGTTAACTGTTGGGAGTCAGCAATACTACGCATCAGTGTATGTACAGTATGTAACCCGGGTCCTGAGAAGGGAACGAGATGCTGTGTCTTGGCTGATGCTATGCTTTTTTGCAGAAGTTAAGTGGTGTAAGTCGTTATGTGACAAAGCGGTGTCTGTAAGGCTTTAAAAGGGCATCTATAATACATCACACTACTCCAGCTTTTATTTGTCTGAAGGAGATAACTTCCACCACTCAGCACAAGGTGCTGCTTGGAGACCAGATTGCTTTTGTTGCGGCTGCCAAAGCAGAGAAAAAGGAGAGGGCTTCCACCACACGCTAGAGCAATGGGCGTAAGTGCTAAGAACACAAACTGGGAACAGCAGGTGGAGTCTCTTCTGCTCCACCGACTCTTGGGGCAGATTAGAAGGCCTCCAGAAAGACCGGACAATCGGCTAGCAGAGCTGTTTCCAGGGTCAGAAAACTCTACAGAGGCTGACACCAGTGGCTCAAAGGGAAGCAGTTTGCAGGAAAGCTTTAGCCGCCTGGTGCTGCGCAGAAGGTGATAGGCCAGAGAACAGGCATGTGACTCAATGTAGGGCAAATGTTCAACATAGTCTCCACAACCTTGTTAGGAGACCAGACTCTAGGAGCTAAGAGGTTCCAAATCTCATGACAGGAATGGAGCCTCAGCTACGTTTACACCACAGCATCCATCCCCCAACAGGGCTGGGTAAAAGAGAAAGAGTAGTGTGACTATAAAACCTTTCAAGAGTGGAACCCAAAGTGAGAAACCAGGTTCTGTCCACATAAGAATGGTACGAAAGCTTGAAAGAAGGAGGAGTTGAGGTGAACTGGACTGAACTTCTGTAGCCTTTTCCCACAGTACTCAAAACTCACTGCGACACACCTGCCGGAAGCTTCCATGCTGCTTAGTGGTCTGAGAGAGGTGTTCTCACCTTGCCTGGTGCCCTGCAACAGTGAGCTGGCAGGGGCTACCCAGGAGGTGGCGACACATAAAAAGCAGGACCATGGGTGGGCATGGCTGACCCCTGAAGCACCACAGAGGGCTCAGTAGGCAGCAGTACAGATCCCTCTGGCATTAGGTTTTGTCTTTTCTTTTTATCTCTGTCAGATTTTATCTTCCTTTCCGTGGCAATCAATTTAGAGAATGACTGATATAGATATAGAATTTGTAGAATGGGCAAAACCTCTGTGTGGAGGCCTGGGGAAAAAAGGGAGATGCCTGCATGGAGGTGGAAGGCGTTGTAGGCAAGATCACCATCGCTCACATCAAGCTCCGCAGATTCAAATAAAGACATTTAATTCATAGTTTGTGTCGGAAAAAATCTCAATGTGGTCTCCTAGAGCTGAAGTGGAGAAATCCAGAGTTGGGAGAAAGGGCAAGAGAAAGGAGATCACCTATCCCTTGTTCTGCCTCCGTTAACTCGACCTTTTTGATCCCACCACGACTTAAAAAATGTGTGTGTGTGTGTGTGTGTGTGTGTGTGTGTGTGAAAACGCAGGGTACAAGTGTTGTATCTGCAGTGGATGACATCCAGGTGTTGTTGGACGATCACATCATTAAGACACAAACAATAAAGGGTTCTCCATTCATCAAACACATTGAGGATGAGTGCAAGGTAACACACATGCACACACACACACATACATACACACAGACACACAGACACACACCGAGTAGCACATCTATTAACACTAGAACAAATAAATTACAGAAACAGATAGATTAGCATGCTTAGTGTAATCATTAACAAAGGAACACTAAAAAGTAGAACCTCACTAACAATGGGACAAACGGCCAAAGCAACTGTAGTAACACACTAAACACAAATCCACTGACTATATGTAGCAAACTGCACCGTCAGTCTTTCTCTCTGTCACTATATGCAGGAATGGGAGGATAAGATCTTGGAGATGCAGGGAATTTTGGATGCTATGTTGAAGTGTCAGTGCGCTTGGCTCTATCTGGAGCCCATCTTCAGCTCGGAGGACATCATCGCGCAGATGCCTGAGGAGGGCCGGAAGTTCAAAATTGTTGACGCATGCTGGAGGGACATTGTTGCAGAAGCGGTGTGTGTTTGTTTGTTTGTGTGTGTGTGTGTGTGTGTGTGTGTGTGTGTGTGTGTGTGTGTGTGTGTGTGTGTGATTTATGTACAAGAAAAACCTCTGCATGGGACACATTGTTATTTGTGTGCATTATACCATATGATTTTCATATCACACTAATATTACTGTTACTGATATTACTTTTTATATCACATGTGTTCCAGTTAAAGGACACACACGTGTTAGTGAGCACATCACAGCCCAACATGCTGGAGCGTCTGGAGGAGTCAAATGTCTTCCTGGAGGAAATTCAGCGTGGTCTGAACACCTATCTGGAGGAAAAAAGGCTCTACTTTCCCAGGTAACATGCACACACACACACACACACACACACACACACACACACACACACACACACACACACACACACACACACACACACACACAGTTTAAGTTGCACCTTGGACCTTTAATAGTAGTATGTCAGCACACAGTATAATGTAGAGTATTATCGAGCCGAACCGACTGGCTGAAATAAATCCTTGGACTGATCCTTTAGCGCACATTCATTCATTCATTCATTCATTCATTCATTCATTCATTCATTCATTTTCTACCG
>NC_083464.1:987500-1010000 GCF_030014155.1 Tachysurus vachellii | reverse complement strand
CTCTCTCTCTCTCTCTATAACTCTCTCTCTCTCTCTCTCTCTATTACTCTGTCTCTCTCTCTCTCTCTCTCTCTCTCTCTCTCTCTCTCTCTCTCTCTCTCTCTCTCTCTCTCTCTCTCTCTCTCTCTCTCTCTCTCTCTCTCTCTCTCTCTCTCGCTCTCTCTCTCAGGTGGAGGTGTTATCAGTAGTGGCTCAGCAGGTGTTGAGTATCCAACAGGCCATAATGAAGAATCTGCAGAGGTTTATGTTTGAGGGAACTGAACTCTCACTGAACCCAACCTGCTGTGTGTTCATCACCATGAACCCAGGATACGCCGGCCGAGCAGAGCTGCCTGATAACCTTAAAGTACACACACACACACACACACCACACACACACACACATACACACACATACACACACACACACACGCACACACCACACACATATACACACACATACACACACACACACACACACACACACACACACACACACACACCACACACACACATACACACACACACATACACACACATACACACACACACACACACACACACACACACCACACACACACACACATACACACACATACACATACACACACGCACACACCACACACATATACACACACATACACACACACACACACACACACACACACACACCACACACACACATACACACACACACATACACACACACACACACACACAGAGACACACACATAAAACATCTAAAATGTTCTGATCAGTTTGACAGTTTATATGTGATTAAAGCATCACAACACTAAAATATCTCCACATAACAGCAGAAACTCTATTGTGAGGTGTTAGAAGAATGTTTAATGCTGTTTTGTTGTGTTCAAGTAATGTAGAAACTCCACAATTATTTTGTGTCATGTTTGACTTCATTATCTACTTTGTACCTGTGTGTCCATTAAAACCTCACACTGATAAATGGTATGTGTGTGTGTGTGTGTGTGTGTGTGTGTGTGTGTGTGTGTGTGTGTGTGTGTGTGTGTGTGTGTTGCAGGCTCTGTTCCGTACAGTAGCCATGATGGTGCCAGATTACGGACTGATTGGAGAAATATCACTCTACTCTATGGGCTTTATTCAGTCCCGCAGGTAATTACTGATTAATGTCTGATTTATGACTGAATAATTTTGCTTATTTATGGCTGATTTATTGTCTTTTAGCCTGGCACAGAAGATCGTAGCGACATATCGCCTATGTTCAGAACAGCTGTCCTCACAGCACCACTATGATTATGGCATGAGAGCCGTCAAATCAGTCCTGACTGCAGCAGGGAACCTGAAACTAAAGTTCCCAGAGGAGAATGAGAGCGTGCTGCTGCTCAGAGCACTGATGGATGTCAACATGGCTAAATTCCTCGCCCAGGACGTCCCTCTCTTCCAGGTGTGTGTGTGTGTGTGTATGTGTGTGTTGTGTTTGTGTATGTGTGTGTGAGTGTGGAATGTGTGTTGTGTATGTGTTGTGTGTGTGTGTATGTGTGTGTGTGTCTTTGTCTGTGAGGGTGTGTATGTGTGTGTGTGTGTGTGTGTTTGTCTGTGAGGGTGTGTGTGTGTGTGTGTGTTTGTGTGTGTCTGTCTGTCTGTCTGTGTGTTTGTGTGTGTGTGGGTGTGTGTTTGTCTGTCTGTGTGGGTGTGTGGGTGTGTGTTTGTCTGTCTGTCTGTGTGTGTTTGTCTGTGTGTGTGTGTTTGTCTGTGTGTGTGTGTGTGTGTGTGTGTGTGTGTGTGTGTAAATCTTTTGTAAATTAGATTTCTGTAAAATGACAGAATTCTGACCCTGATTTTGAGTTTAAGCATTTATGTTAATTGAACTGTGTGTGTGTGTGTGTGTGTGTGTTTATCAGGGTATTATATCAGATCTCTTTCCCAGCGTGGTTTTGCCTAAGCCTGATTATGGGTTATTGCTAAAAGCTCTGGATGAAAACATCAGGAATCTCAAACTGCAGCCTGTTCCCTGGTTCATCGGCAAGATCATACAGGTAACATACATGTGTGTGTATCTGTGTGCCAGTCCAGTCACTTATCGCGTATTCGTATATTCACCCCTGTGTGTGTGTGTGTGTGTGTGTGTGTGTAGGTGTACGAGATGATGCTGGTGAGACATGGCTTTATGGTTGTTGGTGAGCCACTTGGGGGGAAAACCTCTGCATATAAAGCTTTAGCAGGAGCTCTGGGGAGCATGTATGAGGGTAAGCTTATTTATAAAATACTAAAAAGTTTTAGATGTTTTTTAAAGACAATATTGAATTTCAAGTATCATTGGTGTTATGTAGCATTAATTGTAACATGCTTATTACATGGTAATTACTACAAAATTAACAGACTTACTCTGTAATAAATATTAAACTAATGATAATAGTAATTACACAGAATTATACAGTGTGTTGTTAAATCTTGTGAAATGTCTGTTTGGATTTTTAAAAAGTTCACACTATGGTGTGTGTGTGTGTGTGTGTGTGTGTGTGTGTGTGTGTGTGTGTGTGTGTATATGTGTGTGTGTAGAGGGTCTAGGTGAGGAGTGTGCAGTAGATTTCCGCATCATTAACCCCAAGTCCATCACCATGGGTCAGCTGTATGGCTGTTTTGATCCAGTGAGTCACGAGTGGACGGACGGCGTCTTGGCCACGACGTTCCGCGAGCAGGCGCAGTCGACAAGCGAAAGCCGCCATTGGATTGTGTTTGATGGGCCAGTCGATGCCGTGTGGATCGAAAACATGAACACTGTACTTGATGACAACAAAAAGGTGCGATTTCACCACGGTGCAGCTCCAGGTGTACAGTTGAGAAATCAGAGTGCGTAGAATAAAACATATGGAGTCATATTCACACATAACAGCAGTGTGATCTGTTAAAGAACAACATTTATGTTCAATATGATGGAGCGGCAGGTAAACAAGTTCGTTCCTGATGTCACTCATGTTATAGCAGATCAATGGGATGTGGTAGCCTAGTGATTAAGGTGTTAGATTAACAATCAGAAGGTTGTGAGTTCAAATCCCAGGTCCACCAGGCTGCCACTGCTGGGTCCTTGAGGAAGGCCCTTAATCCTCAATAGCTCACTTGTATAAAATGAGATAAAAAAAAGTAAGTTGCTCTGGATAAGAGAATCTGCAGTAAATGTAAGATCAGTGGTGCTGTGGGTGAATGTGATAACCTTATGTTCTTTAAACAGCACTCTCTCTCTCTCTCTCTCTCTCTCTCTCTCTCTCTCTCTCACACCCTCTCTCTCTCTCTCACTCTCTCTCTCTCTCACTCACTCTCTCTCTCTCTCACTCACTCACTCTCTCTCTCTCTCTCTCTCTCTCTCTCTCTCACTCTCTCTCTCTCTCACTCTCTCTCTCTCTCTCTCTCTCTCTCTCTCTCTCTCTCTCTCACTCTCTCTCTCTCTCTCACTCACTCTCTCTCTCTCTCTCTCTCTCTCTCTCTCTCTCTCTCTCTCTCTCTCTCTCTCTCTCTCTCTCTCTCTCTCTCTCTCTCTCTCTCTCTCTCTCTTGTAGTTGTGTTTAATGAGCGGTGAGATTATCCAGATGAGTCCTAAGATGAGTCTGATCTTTGAGCCAGCTGACCTGGAGCAGGCCTCACCAGCTACTGTCAGCAGGTCTCTCTCTCACACCACACTCACACACACACACACACACACACACACACACACACACACACACACACACACACACACACACACACACACCACACTGGTGTGGAAGTTTGAAGAAAATAGCACACTGATAGCTATGGGCACAAGTAAAAGGTACACAATTTATTATGCTACAGTACAACAGGAAGTGCCCTTGTCATTCATTTTTAGCTCAGATCTACTTCCTTTAAAATGTTCCAACACAACACACACCATATTACCACTTAATATTAGCTACAGCTAAAAAGGTTCTGTGCAGCTGTAGTAATAGTAATAGTTGTGTGTGTGTGTGTGTGTGTGTGTGTGTGTGTGAATAGGTGCGGTATGATCTATATGGAACCGCATCAGCTAGGCTGGACTCCACTCAGAGACTCTTACATGGACACACTACCTGAAAGCCTGTCACCAGAACACACAGAGTTGGTGAGAAGCATACACACACACACACACACACACACAAAAACACACACACACACTCACACACACACATCATACACACAAACACAACACACACACTCACTCACACACACACACAAAACGCACACACATACACACTCTCACTCACACACACACATCATACACACAAACACAACACACACACTCACTCACACACACACACAAAACGCACACACACCATACACACGCACACACTCACACTCACACACACACACACACACAAAACATACACACACACACAACACACACTCACACACACATCATACACAAAAACACACATACACACAAAAACACACACACATACATACACACAAACACACACACACACAAAAACACACACACACACATAAACACACACATGTACACACACACAGCTCTTGGTTCAACTGTACTTGATGCATAAACCTGACTTTTTGTATGTGTAGATTGTGGCTCTCTTTGATTGGTTGGTGCAGCCGTGTCTGGATTTCATTTATCATAATTGCCGTTTCCTGGTGCAAACTTCACCCATCCACCTTGCCTACAGTCTTATGCGCCTGTATTCCTGTCTGCTCGGTACACACACACACCCACACACACACACACACACACACACACACACACACAGTTATACTAAGTAAATGCTAATAAACACTATATCAACACACACTGATCACACACAACACACACATCTTGGGTCCTTTAGCTCAATCCTCAGCTTTCTGTTCAGCTGCATCCTGCATCAGTCATTTTTACTGGAGTGTGTTTTATTTCATACATTGATTATATTTACTAGTATTTTACTTTTTTAATTTTATGGTATATTACAGGAAACATATATTCTTTAAAAATCACAGGAATGATTTGTTAAAAAAAATTAATGTATCTTTATCTGCAGTATCTGTAAATTTATAGTACTTTTGTTGTGTGTGTGTGTGTGTGTGTGTGTGTGTGTGTGTGTGTGTGTGTGTAGATGAGATTGCAGCAACACAAGAGGCGGCAGAGCCGATGTCCAGCCAGCAGATAACCATGTGGCTGCAGGGCCTGTTCCTATTCGCTGTGGTTTGGACAGTGGGTGGGACAATAAACGGTGACAGCAGAAAGAAGTTTGATGTCTTTTACAGGAATCTGCTCACGGGAACGATGGATGAGTATCCGAGACCCAAGAGTGTCAAACTTACTAAAAACAGCATATTCCCAGAGAGAGGTATAAACAGACACATGTGCACACACACACACACACACACACACACACACACACATACACACACACACGTGATGCTGTACAGTTGTGTGTGATGAGGTTTATCTTTATCTCCTGCAGGTTTGGTGTATGATTATTATTTCCATAAGCATGGACCTGGACAGTGGAACATGTGGACTGACTCCATCAGTAAAGAAGAGAGCACCATACCAGCTGGAGCAAATGTACACACACGCACACACACACACACACGCACACACACATCTGAAAGTAGAGTTAGATCAACGACAGAGATCTCTTTCATACACAGTAGAGCACGGATCTGAAATGGTTCGCAAGCTTTTGGGTTAGGGTTAAGGTGTGTGTGTGTGTGTGTGTGTGTGTGTGTGTGTGTGTAGGGTTAAGGGGGTTAAGGGTTAAGGGGTTAAGGGGGTTAAGGGGGTTAACTTCTGAACCCTCTTCACATTAACCAGCCAGTGTTGTATGTTAAGTCTAACTTCATTAACATGATGTACACAGTGGATCTGTATTTTCTTATCATGTCTGATATGATCATGTTTCGTAGGTGTCTGACCTCATCATTCCCACCACTGAGACATCACGTCAGTTCTTCTTCCTGAGGACGTACCTGTCTCACCAGGTGCCCATGCTGTTTGTGGGTCCTACAGGAACTGGCAAATCCATCATCAACTCTAACTTCCTGATGTCTCTGCCTAAAGAGAAATACGTACCCAATTGCCTCAACTTCTCTGCCCGCACTTCTGCCAACCAGGTGCAAGACATCATCATGGCCAAGCTGGACCGACGCCGGAAAGGTGTGTTTGGACCACCGATGGGAAAGAATTGTATCATCTATGTGGGTGAGAACCTCAGCTTTTAATCATTATTAATAATCATTATTTATTTATTATTTTTATTATTTTTTTACATGATCAGAACATTATCCATGTTCACAATTAGCTACCTGATGTACATTAGTGATGCTGAAAGATTAGACGATAGTTGTACAAGTAGACGAGACACATTTTGTGTCAGAGCCCCAGGATGAATGTTGTGCAGTAGGAGATTTGACCTTTGACCTTTAGATGACCTGAACATGCCTGCGAAGGAGGTTTACGGAGCTCAGCCCCCCATCGAGCTGCTGCGGCAGTGGATTGATCATCAGCACTGGTACGACAGGAAGGACACGTCCAGACTGGACATCGTAGATGTGCTGTTTATGTCTGCCATGGGGCCCCCTGGTGGAGGGAGGAATGACATCACAGGTGAAATACACACACACACACACACACACACAGACACACAGACACTGTATACTCCATGTCAGAATGCATCCTTAAACACTGATATATCTTCATCTGAGTCTGATGGCCCTTTTTCTCTGTATGTAGCTTGTATTCACTTTTTTTGCTAATCTACCATCGAACATGTGAATCAAACATTCGTGTGGATTTGTGTGTTATTTAAATGTTGTTTAAAGTTGTTTAAAGGCCACGCCCACAATGAGCTTGCTTAGAAACATCATTACTGACATAATAGTGCTGTTTATCATATTCTCTCTCTCTCTCTCTCTCTCTCTCTCTCTCTCTCTCTCTCTCTCTCTCTCTCTCTGTCTCTGTCTCTCTCTGTCTCTCTCTCTCTGTCTCTGTCTCTCTCTCTCTCTCTCTCTCTCTCTCTGTCTCTCTCTCTCTGTCTCTGTCTCTCTCTCTCTGTCTCTCTCTCTCTCTGTCTCTCTCTCTCTCTCTCTCTCTCTCTGTCTCTCTCTCTCTCTCTCTCAGGTCGTTTCACACGCCACCTGAACATTGTCTCCATCGACTCATTTGATGAAGAGACGCTCAGTAAGATCTTCTCCTCCATTACTGACTGGCACTTCAGCACAGGATTTGATGCGTCCTTCTACAGGTGAGTGTGTGTGTGTGTGAGAGTGTGTGTCTGTGTGTGAGTGTGTGTGTGAGTGAGTGTTTGAGAGTGTGTCTGTGTGTATGAATGTGTGTGTCTGTGTGTGTGAATGTGTGTGCATGTGTGTGTGTGTGTGTGTGAGTGTGTGTGTCTGTGTGTGTGCATGTGTGTATGTGTGTGTGTGTGTGTGTGTGTGTGTGTGTGTGAGTGCGAGTGTGTGTGTCTGTGTGTGTGTGAGTGTGTGTGTCTGTGCGTGTGAGTGTGAGTGTGTGTGTCTGTGTGTGTGCATGTATGTGTGTGTGTGTGTGTGTGTCTGTGTGTGTGTGTGTGTGAGTGTGTGTGTCTGTGTATGTGTGTGTGTGTGTGAGTGTGTGTGTCTGTGTGTGTGTTTGTGAGTGTGTGTGTCTGTGTGTGTGTGTTTGACCTTGGACTGTTTGGACTTGTCTGACTCCATGCTCCATGAAAATGTTTGTAGTTTACTGTAATTCAAGCTTGAGTAATAAATGTTTTGCAAAATATAGGTAACATCCAGTACAATAAACTCTACCTCTAATATTGTGTGTGTCTCTCTGTGTGTGTATGTGTCTGTGTGTGTGTGTGTAGGCTGGGGAAGATCCTAGTTCAGGCCACCATGGCAGTGTATAAAGATGCGATGGAGAATTTCCTGCCCACTCCAACTAAATCTCACTACATATTCAACCTTAGAGACTTTGCCAGGGTTGTCAAAGGAGTGCTGTTGTGCCCACACACACACATGCAGGTAACACACACACACATGCAGGTAACACATACATGCAGGTAACACACACACACACACATGCAGGTAACACACACACACACACATGCAGGTAACACACACACACACATGCAGATAACACACTGACACACACATGCAGGTAACACACACACACACACATGCAGGTAACACATACATGCAGGTAACACACACACACACACACACATGCAGGTAACACACACACACATGCAGGTAACACACACACACACACACACATGCAGATAACACACTCACACACACATGCAGGTAACACACACATGCAGGTAACACACACACACACATGTAGGTAACACAGACACACACACATGCAGGTAACACACACACACACACGCACATGCAGGTAACACACACACATGCAGGTAACACACACACACATGCAGGTAACACACACACATGCAGGTAACACACACACACACACATGCAGGTAACACACACACACACACATGCAGGTAACACACACACACACAAACACATGCAGGTAACACACACACATGCCGGTAACACACACACATGCAGGTAACACGCACACACACATGCAGGTAACACACATACATGCAGGTAACACACAAACACACACATGCAGGTAACACACATACACACACTAGCAAAATATGTAACAATACTTTGCATGTGAATTGTTATTTCTGTTAGGAAGGTGACAAACTGATCAGATTGTGGATTCATGAGATTTACCGCGTCTTCTACGATCGTCTGATCGACAGCGAGGACAGAACTACGTTCTTCAACATTGTTCGAGAGAGAACATCAGCCTACTTCAAACAGACCCTGGATAAGGTATGGACCTCTAGTCCAGGAATACAGTCATACACAACACCCTAGACTAGAGACCAAATCACACACATCATATCATCATCATCATCATCATCATCATCATCATCATCATCATCATCATCATCATCATCATCATCATCAGTGCACTGTGGGTGTGTCCCAAAACAACCACATTCATTATTACTATGTAGGTCACATTAACACATCTCTCTCTCTCTCTCTCTCTCTCTCTCTCTCTCTCTCTCTCTCTTTCTCTTCCTCTTTCTCTCTTCCTATTCGCTGTCTCCCTGATTCACTCCCAATTCACTCCCTGTCTTAGCTCCTGTGCCATCTCTCTCCGAGTGGTAAGGTGTCAGATGACCACATTAGATCCCTCTTTTTTGGTGACTATGCCACTCCGGATTTGGATGCAAACAGAACCTATGATGAGATCCGAGACCTTAACTCACTCACCAAAGTCATGGAGCATCACCTGCAGGAGTTTAACAACATGAGCACAGCCCCAATGAGCCTTGTTATGTTTCAGTTTGCCATCGAGCACATCTCCCGTATCAGCCGTGTGCTGAAGCAGGACAACGGCCACTTGCTCCTCGTGGGCATCGGAGGATCCGGACGCAGCAGCGCCGCCAAACTTGCCACCTTCATCAGCCAGTATGAGCTCTTCCAAATCGAGCTCACAAAGACCTATGGTGCGTCTGAGTGGAGGGACGACCTGAAGCGCGTGATGATCAAGGCCGGGTTGGAGGGGAAAAAGACCACTTTCCTTTTAGGGGATGGACAGATGAAGGATGAGATGTTTGTGGAGGACGTGAACACGCTTCTGAACACCGGAGATGTGCCCAACATGTTCGCACAGGACGAGCGCGCTGAAATCGTGGAGAAAATGCAGACTGTCGCCAAGAACGAGGGGAAAAAAATCGACGCCACGCCACTCTCTATGTACAACTACTTTATTGATAGAGTCAAAGGGAACCTGCATATTGTTCTGGGTAACACACACACACACACACACACACACACACTTCTCCTTACAGAAAATTTCACCACATCATATATTTTTTAACCTGTTTATTATCAGTGAAGTGTGAGCTGTACACGTCCTATTATATGAGCTGTTGCTATAGAAACTATAGTGTATCAGAGTGAGTGCATTAATATAAACCTGATCTACAGTCAGAGCTGCTGTTAGAGAAAATTAATCAACAGCTTCTGACCAATCAGAGTTCAGAACTCAGCACTGTGGTGTGAGTGTATATAAAGTACAGCGGTGTTATTTATTCCTTCTGAGCTGAATAAATTGCAGTGTGAATAACGCACTTAACGCACTTATTAATATTAATGTTATTATATAATAATAATAATAATTAATATTTATTATGTTAATACATATAAGTTAGTTTGAAACACATACCAATAAACACACACACACACAACACATTCTAAACTGTGTTCATGTACCTCACACACACTGTGACGTTCATTATAATGTGTGGCACAGCGATGAGTCCAATTGGTGACGCATTTCGGAACCGTCTGCGCATGTTCCCGTCTCTGATTAACTGCTGTACGATCGACTGGTTCCAGGCGTGGCCTACAGATGCACTGGAGATGGTTGCTAACAAATTCCTGGAAGATGTGGAGCTGGAGACTCACATTAGGATAGAGTGAGTGTGTGTATGAAAGTGTTACAGCTGGTTCTGTCATTTACAATAGATACAAATACAGTGACTTTTTTTTTTTGGTTCATTTCTTTAATTTGTCTCCTGGTTAACAGTTTAAGACAGTTTAACTAAAGTTTTAGATTAATCTTGACTTTCCAGTTTGCATGGGAGTTCTCTTGTCTGCCTCTCTCACCCCTCTCTCTCTCTCTCTCTCTCTCTCTCTCTCTCTCTCTCTCTCTCTCTCTCCCTCTCCCCCTCTCTCTCTCTCTCTCTCTCTCTCTCTCTCTCTCTCTCTCTCTCTCTCCCTCTCCCCCTCTCTCTCTCTCCCTCTCTCTCTCTCTCTCTCTCTCTCTCTCTCCATCCCCCCCCCCTCCCTCTCTCAGGGTGGTGGAAATGTGTAAAACATTCCAGGAAAATGTGCAGAAGCTCTCCGAACAATATTACTCACAGCTGCGCAGGCATAATTATGTCACCCCCACATCCTACTTGGAGCTGATCCTCACCTTTAAGACACTTCTGAAGGCAAAACGCAACGAGGTGGACACTGTCAGGAACCGCTACCTGATTGGCCTGGAGAAACTCGACTTTGCCACCTCACAGGTCACAACGGACCTGTCTGTCTATCTGTTTAATAGTCGGTCTGTCGGAATAATGAATATTCATAGATAGTGATTGTGTGTGTGTGTGTGTGTGTGTGTGTGTGTGTATCAGGTAGCAGTGATGCAGCAGGAGCTGACTGCTCTTCAGCCCGAGCTGATCAAAACCTCGGCTGAGACAAATGAGATGATGGTGAAGATCGAGAAGGAGACGGTGGAGGTGGATGCAAAGAAAGAGCTCGTAGCTGCAGATGAGAAAGTAGCTAATGAGGCTGCTGCAGCTGCCAAAGCCATTAAGGTTCAGGAATATTTCACTGATTATCTCACATTCTACATCACATCCTTAAGCTGTAAAAAATCTGTTATATATTTAAAAAAGTTGAATAAAATAGAAGCTCTTACTGCTCTCAGGCAGGTAAGGGCTGATGTAGTGCCTTGAGTTGGTCTAATTTATATCTCATTTATATAGTCAGAGGTCCGTCTGAAAGCACCAACTGTCTGACTATCTAAATGCCTGAAATGTAACCTGAAGTTCAGTGATGTGTAGAAGTGATTTATTCTGTTTCTCTTTGCAAACATTATTAATTGTTTGTGGTTTTGATACATTATCCAATCACACATTAGGATGAGTGTGAAGGAGACCTTGCAGAGGCGATGCCAGCATTAGAAGCAGCTCTTTCAGCTCTGGACACACTGAAACCTGCTGACATCACAGTGGTGAAGTCCATGCAGAACCCTCCTGGTGCTGTTAAACTTGTCATGGAGTCCATCTGTGTAATGAAGGGCATCAAACCGGAGAGGAAACCTGATGCTGGTGGCTCTGGTGAGAGAAAGAGAGAAAATCTACTCTACCTTCTTAAATATGAAGAAGGGATGGGACAGCGACTGACATCTGTTTCTTGTTTAAGTTTTAAAACTGTTATTTTTTTAATGAACATCAAAATATGTAAAATGGTGTATTCCACATTTATCTCCTTTTCATGTAGGTAAAATGATCGAGGATTATTGGGGTCCATCTAAGAAGTTGCTGGGAGACATGAAGTTCCTGGAAAACCTCAAAGCCTTTGATAAAGACAACATCCCAGCTGCCAACATCAAGAAGATCCGTGAGAAGTTTATTGACAATCCTGATTTTCAACCTGCACTGATTAAAAATGTATCATCTGCCTGTGAGGGTTTGTGCAAGTGGGTCCGGGCCATGGAAGTGTATGAACGAGTGGCCAAAGTGGTGGCCCCAAAGAAAGCGAGGCTCTGCCAGGCAGAGGAGGAGTTGGCAGTTCAAATGAAGACTCTTGCAGTGAAACGTAGTGAACTGAAAGCCGTTGAGGACCGTTTGAGCTCCTTGAATGACACGTTTGCTGGGATGATGCAGAAGAAAAAGGACCTGGAAGACAACATCGAGCTCTGCTCACAGAAACTGATACGGGCTGAGAAGCTGATCTGTGGACTGGGAGGTGAAAAGGACAGGTGGACCGAAGCAGCACATTTCTTGGGAATCAGATACACCAACCTAACCGGGGATGTGCTTCTTTCTTCAGCCATAGTGTCATACCTGGGGGCTTTTACAGTAGATTACCGTGTGAAATGCCAGGAGGAATGGCATCAAATTTGTATAAAAAAAAAAGTACCATGTTCTGAAGACTTCACACTTAGCAACACTCTTGGCAATCAAGTTCTGATACGGGCATGGCGGATTGCTGGGTTACCCGTAGACGCTTTCTCCACAGACAATGGCATCATTGTGTCAAATTCCCGCCGCTGGCCACTCATGATAGACCCTCAGGGACAGGCCAACAAGTGGATCAAAAACATGGAGAAGACCAACAAGCTGGCCATCATCAAACTCTCAGATGGTAACTATGTGCGAATCTTAGAAACTGCTATCCAATTTGGAACCCCAGTCCTCCTGGAGAACGTGGGTGAGGAGCTGGATGCTGTGCTAGATCCAGTTCTTCTGAGGCAGACATTCAAGCAGCAAGGTGTAGAATACCTGAAGCTGGGTGAGAACATCATAGAATATTCCCATGACTTCCGGTTCTATATAACCACTGGGTTGAGGAACCCACATTACCTGCCTGAAGTGGCCGTGAAGGTGTGTTTGCTGAATTTTATGATTACACCTCTCGGGTTGCAAGACCAGCTTCTTGGCATTGTTGCTGCTAAAGAGAAACCAGAATTGTCTGAAAAGAAAAACCAACTCATCCTTGAGAGTGCAGCCAACAGCAAGAAACTTAAAGAGATTGAGGACAAGATACTGGAGGTTCTCTCGTCATCTGAGGGGAACATCCTGGAAGATGAGACAGCTATCGAGGTGCTGTCTTCCTCCAAGATCCTGTCAGAGGAGATCTCAGAGAAGCAGAAGATTGCAAGTGAAACTGAGCTGGAGATTGACCAGACACGGATGGGATATCGCCCTGTGGCTGAGCACTCAGCCATCCTGTTCTTCTGCATCTCTGACCTGGCCAATATTGAGCCAATGTACCAATACTCGCTCACATGGTTTATCAACCTCTATCTTCAGTCCATCATTCAGAGTACACCAAGTGAAGACTTAACTACTCGAATTAATAACATCCTTGAGCACTTCACTGTGAGCATCTACAACAACGTCTGCCGCTCGCTCTTTGAGAAGGACAAGCTGCTCTTTGCACTGCTCCTCACTGTTGGAATCATGCATGGCAAAGGTGAAATCAATGACCTCATCTGGCGCTTCCTGCTCACCGGTGGTGTTGCACTTGACAACCCACACCCAAACCCCGCCCCTGAGTGGCTGTCGGACAAGGCATGGTCAGAGGTGTGGCTTGACCCAAGCATTCTTTACAAAACTACACTTAAAGCTGTATATCGTAATATTTTTATAATTAAATTTTATTGATGTATTTATGCAAGTACTCTGTTTTTAAATTAAGTGTAATTATTGAATATCCATTATCTTTTCCATCAGGTGGTTCGAGCATCAAAGCTCCCAGGGCTTGAAGGTCTCTTTGAAGATGTGCGTGAAAACGTGGCTGAGTGGAAGCGTGTTTACGACTCAAGCCGGCCACATGAGGAGCACTTCCCGGGAAAATGGCACACCCTAGGGGGCATGAAGCGTATGACAGTGTTGCGCTGCTTCCGCCCCGATAAACTAGTTCCTGCTGTGCAGCAATTCATTGTGGAGAATATGGGAAGAACCTACATCGAACCACCAACTTTCGACTTGGCAAAAAGCTACAGTGACTCCAACTGCTGCTCACCACTAATTTTTATACTCTCAGCAGGGACAGATCCCACTGCAGGTGTGTGTGTGTGTGTGTGTGGGGGGGGGGGGGGGGGGGTGTACCAGTGCTGTGCTAGTTACTAAGAAATAGTAACTAGTTACAGTTACTCGTTACTTCATTCAAAAAAGTAACTCAATTACTTTGTTGATTACTTACACCAAAAAGTAACGCGTTACTGTTAAAAGTCCCATTTTAGTTTCTATTTTAAAGAACGTTCTTTAATGTTCCCATTAATGCCCTTTTATGCCTTATGGTCTATACAAACACAAATCTGTCCCTGGCTAACAGTCCGGTTAAAGTCTAGTCGCTGGTATTTGGCTGGAGAGGCTTGACTCACTCTGAGTGTGTCCACCGACACCGGGTTAGCTTCTAGCGTCGTCGAGGCGTGTAGTTTCTACCTCCAGATTGTAGTTGCTGTTTATCGCAGTAGATCGGACCTTCGAACCAGAAAGACACAACTTACATTTGACTATAAGGTTTTTGTCTTTATGCTCAACTAAAGTGAAATAATGAGCATGTTTCCACTTAGAGAAACTCGTCTTGCTCTCGCCTCGACTCCCTGTTACTGCCGCACATACATGAATAAACGGAAACACGCCCACAGTGCGGCGTCTTCGTGTTTACAGGTTGGCATCCACCAATCGTACAATGTGTCACTGCTGTAAACAGGTTAGTCTGTAGGCTACACTTCAGTCTAAATGAATTAATGTAAAAAAGTAACGGACAAACGCACCGTATGGTAACGGTAACGGAGTTACTTTATTTAATGCGTTAGAGTATTAGTTACTGTCAAAAGTAACTGTGTTACAGTAACGCGTTACTGCCCAAAACTGGAGGGTACCATGTTTATTTTACCACTCTGATAGGTGGCTGATAGCAGATTGTATTGCATGCACTCTGCTTCTCCTCAGCTTTGCTTGCATTTAATATATAAACTCAAGATGTAGTGTCTTATATATCGTCGCTGTCAGGCGGAATCCTCGTATCTCCAAAACCGTTATTTTTCAGGAAATTAAAAAAACGCCATACCTTATCTGCAGTGCACAGGGTTTAGTCCGCGTTGCAGTGGATTGTCTTGCGCTAAATTCCTGTCCTCAGACGAGCACCAGAACTAGCGGAGGTCAAGATTTTTTTTTCTTTGAGCCCAGTGTTTTGAAGACATTTACCTCAGAAGACGTGTTGATTCGTGTTGATTCGTTGCGACTCTTCTTGAGGAGAAATATGCCGTGAAGCTCTCCCGCGGAGTGAGGAAGAGGTGGACAGTTGAAGTGTCCAATGGAGTTATGAGATTTGCGCTCAAGCTATTTTCAAGACTTTAGATTGGTTAATAACTTGTAAAAATAACAGACCCACGTGGGGACTGACCAATAGCATCGATATGTGAAAAAATATGAAACTGACCAAATTTGGACATACGAGGTTTCCGCTCGACAGCGACGATATATTAAATATAAGCAAAGTCTGAGATTCAGTTGATTGTGCAGTTTATTCTATTCTCCATCTCTCTTATCCTCAGTATTGTTAAAGTTTGCTGAAGATGTGGATATGGGGGGCAGTAAGACCCAGGCTGTGTCCCTTGGTCAGGGACAGGGCCCTGTCGCTGCTAGCATCATCAACTCTGCTCTTAGCAACGGAACATGGGTTGTGCTACAAAACTGTCACCTTGCAACGAGCTGGATGCCAACATTGGAGAAAATCTGTGAGGAGGTGATCACACCTGAGAACACACACCCTGATTTCAGGTGAGAAATATGTCTTTCTGTCTCCACCTAATCTCTCTCTCTCTCTCTCTCTCTCTTTCTCTCTCTCTCTCTCTCTCCCCCTCTCTCTCTCACTATCTCTCTCTCTGTTTCTGTCTGGATCACCTAGTCACTGTGTGTTTCACTCCATACCCCTCCAGCGTGTTTCTTCATGTCTCTCTGTCTCTCTCTGTCTTATCTCAGGCTGTGGTTGACCAGTTACCCATGTGAGTTGTTCCCGGTCAGTATCCTGCAGAATGGAGTGAAGATGACTAACGAGCCTCCTAAAGGACTGAGAGCCAATCTGCTGCGCTCCTACATCTCTGACCCAGTGTGTGACCCTACCTTCTTCGACAGCTCCACCCAACCACACGCATGGAGGAAACTGCTGTTTGGTCTCTGCTTTTTCCATGCTCTCGTCCAGGAGAGGAGATCCTATGGCCCGCTAGGTTACCAGTTTTTCTGCCTCATCTGTGACTCTGTCTTACCTGTTTTACCTGTTTCTCTGTGTATTTCTGTGGCCTCTCTGTACCACCTGCCTCTCTTTACCACCTGCCTCTCTGTACCACCTGCCTCTCTGTAACACCTGGCTCTCTGTACCACCTGCCTCTCTGTACCACCTGCCTCTTTGTACCACCTGCCTCTCTGTACCACCTGCCTCTCTGTACCACCTGCCTCTCTGTAACACCTGCCTCTCTGTACCACCTGGCTCTCTGTACCACCTGCCTCTCTGTACCACCTGACTCTCTGTAACACCTTGGCTCTCTGTGCCACCTGCCTCTCTGTACCACCTGCCTCTCTGTAACACCTGGCTCTCTGTACCACCTGCCTCTCTGTACCACCTGCCTCTCTGTACCACCTGCCTCTCTGTACCACCTGCCTCTCTGTACCACCTGCCTCTCTGTACCACCTGCTTCTCTGTAACACCTGCCTCTCTGTAACACCTGCCTCTCTGTAACACCTGCCTCTCTGTCTAAACTGTTTCTCTGTATATGCATATCTCAAAAACTTTCTGTGTTTTTGTTTTGTTTGTTAACAGACTTTTGTGTCGTTATGCAGGCTGGAACATCCCATATGAGTTTAATGAGTCTGACCTGAGGATCAGCATGCGTCAGGTTCAGATGTTCCTGGATGAGTATGAGGAGATTCCTCTCGAGGCACTGACTTACCTGACTGGTGTGTGTGTGTTTATTTATAGCTGTATAAACCCCTGTATAAACTCTGGCCACCCCTCTGGCCAGAGGGCCACCCCTCTGGCCACCCCAGTATGAATTTGAATTTGAATGCATAATGAAAATTCACAATAGTTCATGAAGTGAAAAATAAATAAATGAATAAATAAATAAATAAAATGAAGCACACGCTGCAGCCACCGAAAAAGATTGTAGATTGATTGGTGCCACCAGAGTAGCTGTTTCACTGGCATTAGTTAAGGAGTCACAGTGGTCAGGGTGGCTGGTGTCCCTGTACAACCCAGTACAGATGTACAGATGGGTGGTGCACCAAACCATGGCCACCAACAGACATGTGGCATACCAAAAACACAAAGGAGAGAGACCTGAAATTCGCACTAGTTAAAATCAGGTGTTTTTCAATCAAACCTGCCTGCTTTTATTAATGACACACAGACTCACTGTAGAGATCTGTCAGATAATTTAACGCTTCTGAAAAGAGCTCTGTATCATAGTGTCAGCTAAAATAATGGAGTTTGATGTGCTCTCTGTCTCTCTCTGTAGGTGAGTGTAATTATGGTGGTAGGGTGACTGATGATAAAGATCGGAGGCTTCTGCTCTCACTGCTCTCCACCTTTTACTGCTCTGAGCTCATTCAGCAGGACAAATACAGACTGTGTGAGGGAGACCTGTACTATGTACCACCACATGGACCATATCAGGTACACACACACACACACACACACACACACACACAGATCAACTGAACTTCTAGAACTGAATTGTAAAATTACAAAACTTTCACTGAATCCAACATGTCACATGTGAAATATACGTATATGTTGATCTGAATGTTAATGTTTCACTGAAAGCTGAGGAGAATGTTTGAACCTTAGTTTAGACTTTAAATAACAAGCAAAATTATTTTGAAATGATTTTTCTATTGGTCAGAGTTACATCGACTACACCCGCAGCCTGCCAATCACAGCTGAGCCTGGGGTCTTCGGTCTCCACAGCAACGCTGACATCACCAAAGACAACCAGGAGACCAATCAGCTGTTAAATGGAGTGTTACTCACCCTGCCCAGGCAAACAGGGGGAGGAGCCAAATCTCCTCAGGTGGGTGTGGTCAGTGCTACACTCCCTAACCCTAACCCTAACCCTAACCCTGGCAGAAAACATCAGTATGTATTGTCCAGATATGACCTATGTATGTGTGTGTGTGTGTGTGTGTGTGTGTGTGTGTGTGTGTGTGTGTGTGTGTGTACAGGAAGTGGTAGATGAGTTGGCAGCAGACATTATGTCAAAGTTACCACTAGATTTCAACACTGAGAAGGTGATGGCTAAATATCCAGTGATGTACGAGGAGTCAATGAACACGGTACTACGGCAGGAGATCATTCGCTTTAACAGGTAAACCTACACACACACACACACACATACACACACACACACACAAACAGAGACCCTCAAATCTTATGTTGAAGGTGCGCCGCTCAAACAGCTATAAGAAGTGCTACTATTTTACAGGCATTGCATAAAAGGGGTTTTACCAGAAAAATGTCTACATGTGGAGGAAAAACAGTGATATACTGATACTCAAATACACACTCACACACCCTGACACACACTCTGATGCTTGGCAGGTTGACGGAGGTGGTTCGCAGCAGCTTGGTCAATATCCAGAAGGCTCTAAAGGGGCAGGTGGTTATGTCTGCAGAGCTGGAGAACGTATTTAACAGCATGCTGGTTGGGAAAGTTCCAGCCATGTGGGCTGCTAAGTCTTACCCTTCACTCAAACCTCTCGGCAGCTATGTCTCTGACCTGCTGTCCAGACTCCACTTCCTTCAGGTGTGTAAATATAATTAGTGAGAGATGCAGGGCAGGAATAGGACTGAACATGGTGTTGCACAGTTGTGTGTGTTGTGTTTTCTAGTAACTCATTAAGATGACTACATTCTCATGTGTACTAACATGTAGCTAAAGCTCGATTTGTTAAATTCTGTTTACTGGAGAAATTCTAGAGAAATTATTCCCGGTCCAGTGTCACCCAAATGAGGATGAGGTTCCCTTGTGAGCCTGGTTTCTCTCAAGGTTTCTTCCTCATATATATTTAATTATTATTTTTTTGTGGTGAAGAAGTCTCCAGTGTCAGTGCTGTGTAACAGTAAGAGTTAAAGCTGGAACTTTTCCCACATCTGCAGGACAGAGGAGTTTAAGACCTTCTGTAGAACAATAAGGAGCAATGGAGCCCTCACACAGGGGACACTTACTATTATAGACAAATATTCAACTATCTGCTTGTGTGTGTGTGTGTGTGTGTGTCCATGTGTGTGTTAGGATTGGATAGATAACGGACCCCCAACTGTGTTCTGGCTCTCTGGATTCTACTTCACACAGTCCTTCCTCACTGGAGTGTCTCAGAATTTTGCACGCAAATACACCATCCCCATTGACTACATCGGCTTTGAGTTTGAGGTGTGTGGTGTGGGGCTGCGGTTAAAAAATGCAAAAATATTTCCATTCCATTTTGTAACTTTTTAAAAAATATTTTAAAGTACTGCACTGACAGTTAGAGCTCACCAAGAGCGCTAATGTGATGAAGCAGATATTTATAAACATTATATGAAAGCTAGTGAGTTCTGGTGGTTCCTCTGGACTCTGAATTGTTAGCAAAACCAGTCCAGATCTGTTTAGGGTTTTAGAGTCTTGAGTTTTGTTGCATTACTAAAATGTTTTTTTAAACATTCACACATATTTATCGTCAGATGATGAAGCAAGAGGAGGAGATGGAGGTGAAGCCTGAGGACGGGGCGTATGTTCGTGGTTTATTCCTGGAGGGAGCTCGGTGGGATCGGGAACGGATGGTCATCGGAGAATCTCTTCCCAAAATCCTCTTTAACTCACTGCCCATCATCTGGCTGAAGCCTGGTGAGAGCAGCAAATTCCTGCACGAAAATGTGTATGTGTGTCCCGTGTACAAGACGAGTGCAAGGCGAGGCACACTGTCCACCACGGGCCACTCCACCAACTACGTCATGCCCATCGAGCTGCCCTCTGACCAGCCACAGAAACACTGGATCAACCGCGGAGTGGCTGCTCTTTGTCAGCTGGACGACTGAGTACACACATACACACACACACACATACACACATACACACACACACATACACACATACACACACACACACACACACACTCACACACACTTCAGTAACATGTCACAGTGTTGTGAATAATAAACACATGTAAATCTTCCTGTCTAATCACTGTCTTATTACTCTGGTGGTATTGTAGGTGTAGTGTGTTAACTCCAGTCTTTATGTTTATTTTAGTTTCATTAAAATCCTCAGCATGAATAAGGGAGAAGGTAAAGATGATGCTGTTATAAGGAAGTAATCAACACCTGCTGAAAATTCACAGTCCACAACTCATCACTTCATGTCCATGCACTGGAATATTGTGCTTGTGTAATGTTCTGCAGGTTTCACCTTCTGTATTAATACTGAATACATCATTAAATGACAGTTAAAGCCTGAATGAGGATCCGAACACAGGCTCATGAAAAAAAAAGCCTGGGATTTGCGAAAACTGGGAAGTCGTGGCCTAATGGTTAGAGAGTTTGACGCCTAACCTTAAGGTTGTGGGTTCGAGTCTCGGCCCGGCAATACCACGACTGAGGTGCCCTTGATCAAGGCACCGAACTCCCCAACTGCTCCCTGGGAGCCACAGCATAAATGTCTGCCCACTGCTCCGGGTGTGTGTTCACGGTGTGTGTGTTCACTGCTGTGTGTGTGCACTTTGGATGGGTTAAACACAGAAAACAAATTCTGAGTATGGGTCACCGTACTTAGCCGTATGTCACGTTACGTCACTAAAGGTGAACAATCAGGAGGACTGGAGCTGAGGTTTGGTTGTGTTCCTCTCACCAGGCTACGCTTCATACAGCAACATCAGCAGATCACCACCAACTAAAGCTCTCTCCTATACATCCTTCACTGCTCCACTCTCATTTCAGCTTTAATAATAATAATAATAATAATAATAATAATAATAATAATAATAATAACAGCAAAGTTTATTTTGTAGATCATTTCAGGTCCCTTATGATTCTGGAGATCTCACAGTTTTTCAAATCGTTTTTGATGTAATTCTATAATTCTATGGAGCAGTGATTACAATGTTGGTCTAACAGTCAGAAGGTCATGAGATCAAATGTCAGATTAATGTAGATTAAAGTGGAAATATAAAAGGTGAAGGTGTGATTTAAAGCCAGTCATACCCAGAGTTTCCTACTGTAGAATTCTGTTAAAAACATTGGCTTCATGTAGCGTTAACAAGTCAGAACAATGACTACATCATGTTTACCACACGTGTGTTCCTGTGTCACAATCCTAGCTCTTGTTCCTGTATCACGCTGCACTACATCTCCCCACACTGTACACACACCAGGTGTAGATTTTTAAGCTTTTAAACTTCCCGATGTGATGTCACATATTACACAAACCTTTTGTTTTAAACACTAATCTCTTCTATTTCCTGGTGTGTGAGATGGAAGTTGGGAAATTCAAGAGTACAGCAGACTCACCACCAGAACAAGCTTTTGTCTGACTAAATGCCTCGGCATGTTCTCTGAAAAGCTTCACTGCTTTCCAGAGTTTCTAAATGTCAAATGAGTCAGAGAGAGATAGAACACTTAATTATATTACCTAATTATTATTATTATTATTATTATTATTATTATTATTATTATTATTATTATCATCATTATTAAGTGCTACATTAATTAGCTCTTTCCCGCTGCAGACGTCTAAGAGACACCTGTCTGATTCAGCATCTCACTTGGTGACTATGGCAACATATATGATGATATGAGAAATATGAAATGTCTCCTCACACCACACTGTGCACCTTCTGTCCCACATCACAGAGTAAATAACTGCAGTCTATAATACACCTTCATTTCTCTTCCCTTGATCTGATGTTAAATCTGTGACATTACCTTTGGGCCACGATGCAGTGTTTACTGTAGTTTATATGATACTTTGTGCTATGTTCAGGTTTCTGTCCATTTAAACAGTTCATTCTGCTGCTGTTGATTAATGTCGTGCCTTTTTGGAGATAAACCCAGTGGAGCGTGAGAGCTGTAACACAAACAGGTTCAGGGACATTCCTGCTCCAAATCCTGCTTTGTGTTTATTTAAATTCAACTCACGAACGTCTCGTAGGAACTCCAGGTGAGGAGTTTCAGATCAGTGTTAGACTTTAAACCAATTAAATGATGAGAGTTAACTCT
>NC_083464.1:965000-982500 GCF_030014155.1 Tachysurus vachellii | reverse complement strand
AGATTTTGTAAAACACAAAGCCAGATTCCTGGATGATAAATTTCCCCCAAATGAGAGCTCTATTGGTGAAGGACTGCTGTCTGACGCTGAGCTGGCAAAGGTGGAGTGGATCAGACCTACGGTGGGTTAGGTGTTAAATACTACTACTACTACTACTACTACTACTAATAATAATAATAATAATAATAATAATAATAATAATAATAATAATAATAATAATATAAGTCAAATAAATGTGTTATTAAATGCCAATTGTTATATCTAGGACTGAAAAATCTCACACAGATTTATTTATTTATTTATTTATTTATTTATTTATTTATTTAAGGAGTGTTCCTCTCTTCTTAGCACCTTCATATCTCTTTCTTAGGGCAGCTGCTTTTTTTTTTTGACAAACTACATAAAGATCATCACACAGTGTGATTATAAACCATACATATGTACATAACCTGCAGGGAAGTTAACTTTCCTCCCTAAAGAGAAATGCTGCACGAGTGTGTGTGCCTTTTGTGTGTCACCTGACTGGAGGATTAGTGACAGATCAGACAGCTCACACCACCTTTCTTCTGCAGTTACATTCTGATGGTTCCTGACTAACTAGACAATGTCACCACACTATTCCGAGGTGCACTTTAACTGTTATAGGATTCAGTCAGGTCTGAGTTCACACTCCCAGCTCATCTCAGTCTCAGTCACAGAGTTTTGCTAGTCTCTCATTGTGTAGGTCTTTGACTGTCTCTTCCCTGAAGCTTTTATCACCTGTGTTTCATGGCTTCTTTCTCAGATGTTGCTGAGATGTTCATGTGATTTATTTCCACTTCTCTCACAGAAAATGGTGCCTGATCCTCATCTTGTTGTAGGTGGCGAGTCCAGGTTTGACCTTGCTCAGGGAGAGCTTGGTGAGTTTAATCATAGTGTCTTGTGTCTAATACACACCAGTCTAGTCACCATCATCGCCATTTAGACTCTGGATAGGGATTTAGATAAAAAACCTAGAAGAGTTAGTATTTAATCAGATATTAACATGGTTCCATCACCAGCCCTAATAAGACAAGCACTGACACTGGAGACTCCTTCCAAAGTGTCTGCTGTACACGTCCCTGTGAATGAGCTGCTACTACTCTAGTGCTCCAGTCAGAGCTGCTATTATAAACGATGGAAAATTAATCAACAGTTTCTGACCAATCAGAATGTAGAATTTAACAAGCACAGCTATGTAAAGAAGAGTAAAGAATCCTCACATTTTTTCATGAATTTTTCTCCATGTTCTAGACGTTTCTCTTTTTAACACCCTTTAAATTGTTTTGCATCCGATTTTTTTTTTTTTTCGTTATTATTGTTCACCTTTGATGTTTTTTGATGTTCCCACCACAATTCCTGCTTTGCTCGTCTTGACCATGTGGCATACGCCAGTAATGTACGGTGGCCGAGAAGTGCAAAACAAATTAACAAATCCGAAAACAAATTAACAAATCCGAAAACACAACGACAAGTCAGACAACCCGGAAACGGTAGTGTATCGTTTGTGATTGGAAACTTACCGATCATTGGACAAGACACCTGTCACTCAAGATATACAGGTATGGAATCTTATGAGTAATGTGTAAAGTTCTCCGTTTAAATATAAGAAAATAACAGAATTAATCCACAGTAAGGACAACACATCTTGTACACTTTTACACACACATTCTAACTTTTCCCTGCAGCAGACTGTTGAACTTCATGTGTACCTTGAGTGACAGGTGTCTTGTCCAATGATCGGTATGTGTTCCAATCACAAACTATACCAACCTTTTCCAGGTTGTCTTACTTGTCGTTGTGTTTTCGGATTTGTTAACGTGTTTTGCACTTCTCGGCCACCGTAGTAATGTCTAACATCAACACATCCTTTCTCAATTTTTCTGCTATTTATTTGTAAATATTCTTTTAGGAAACTGCTGGTTTCTGGCTGCAATCGGAGCGATTACATTTCAGCAAAAGATTATGGATCAGATCATCCCTGAAGGCCAGTCGTTCAGAAAGGATTACGCTGGAATATTTCATTTTCGAGTATGTACATTAATCAGTCCTAACACAGCGCTACTAAAACATTACATAGCTTTAAGTGAACGTACTAAGTGTTCAGACATGACTATGCAATATTCTGTACTGAATTAGAGCTTTAATGTGTTTTCAGTTCTTTAGGTTTGGGAAGTGGGTGGATGTTGTTATTGATGATAAATTACCCACAATCGATGGACAGCTGATCTTTGTTCACTGTAAAACCCGTAATGAGTTCTGGCCTGCACTGCTGGAGAAAGCCTACGCCAAGTACGTCACATTCTGTCATGCGTATTTATTTTAGAGCTCTGAAATATTGTAGTGTGTGTCTCCTTTACACATCTACATGGTGGTCTTGGTGTGTGTGTGTGTGTGTGTGTGTGTGTAGAGTGTGTGGCTCCTATGCAGATCTTCATGGTGGTTTGATATCTGAGGCTCTGTGTGATTTCACTGGAGGAGTTTATATAACACTCAGACTGAAGGCAGATCATCCTGAGCACTGGGCTCTACTGCATCGAGCAGAAACCTACAGATCCTGTATGGGCTGTGGATCAAAAGCAGGGGTAAACACACACACACTATACACACAACACACACACACTATACACACAACACACACACACTACACACACTACACACACACACACCACACACACACACATATACACACACATACACACACATATATACACACACATACACACACACACTACACACACACACACACACTACACACACACACACACACGTCCATTAACATTGCAGCATATTAACATGCAGCATATATTAACAAATCGTCCATTAACATTGCAGCATATTGTTGCACTGATTTTTTTAAATTCCATCGTTAACAGTGTAGATTAATGAGCATTAAATCTGTAATTATTGTCCTGTATCTTTACTGCAGCCTATAAACACACACATTACCAGTACACACTGATACACACCTGTGATGTAGGACACACACCACATTAACACTCACTAACTAACTACATCTGTTATTTGTTCAGGCCACTTCTGCTAACACTGAGCTTCCTAACGGTATAGTGGAGGGTCACGCCTACACCGTCACTGGAGTGACCAAGGTACCAGTCTCACATGCTTTTATGTAAAGTAGTTAGTGCTCACACTGCCTGGGACACGAGAGATAGAGTGTGAAGGAGGAGAAATGACCAAACGCACACCTGTTAAAACTCTGGAGAAAAGTTCAGTGATAAAAAGAGAAATATGTTAATAATGAAGTTCTTATTAAATAATTCTCATGAAGTGACTGAACAGAATAATGTATAAAAGTGTGTGATTAAACTCTGATCTATCTTCTGATGAACATTTCTTGAATAATTATTTAAACTCTGCCTTTAAATGCTGTTTCACAAGAGTTGAGTTGAGTTGAGTTGAGTTGAGTTCTCCACCTGTTTGTGTTGATTTCCCACTTAGAAAGGATACTTGGGTAGGATATTTAAATTTGTAAGTAATGTGTGTGTTTGTGTGTGTTTGTTTGTTTGTGTGTGTGTTTGTGTGTGTGTTTGTGTGTGTGTGTTTGTATGTGTGTGTTTGTTTGTGTGTGTGTGTGTTTGTGTATGTGTGTGTTTGTGTGTGTGTATGTGTATCTGTGTATGTGTATATGTGTGTATGTGTATGTGTATGTGTGTGTGTATGTGTACGTGTGTGTGTATGTGTGTGTGTGTTTGTTTGTGTGTGTATGTGTATGTGTATGTGTGTGTTTGTGTGTGTTTGTGTGTGTGTGTATGTGTGTGTGTATGTGTATCTGTGTATGTGTATGTGTGTGTATGTGTATGTGTATGTGTGTGTGTATGTGTGTGTGTATGTGTATGTGTGTGTGTTTGTTTGTGTGTGTATGTGTGTGTGTGTGTATGTGTGTGTGTGTGTGTGTGTGTGTGTGTCTGACAGGTGATGAGTGAAGGCGAGTCAGTTAAACTGGTGCGTCTCTGGAACCCATGGGGACATAAAGAGTGGAACGGTGACTGGAGTGACAGGTAAAGGAGTTTACACACACTCATCACCACTGATCACTGAACACACGTCTGTGTGTTTGTTCTGCTTTATGATGCTGAGCTGCAGCACTACATCCTCAACTACACTGTAGAATGCTAACGCTAACATAACTCATGCTAACACACA
Organism: Tachysurus vachellii; assembly: GCF_030014155.1. NCBI lineage: Eukaryota > Metazoa > Chordata > Actinopteri > Siluriformes > Bagridae > Tachysurus > Tachysurus vachellii. Next base: position 978,318 of record NC_083464.1, on the reverse strand, counting down.
CATAAACAGAGGAACCTCAGTGTGAAGAGGCAAAGTGTGAGGTATGTGGAGATCAGCTGCTGCTCATGTCTGAGAAGTTCCTAATGTTCGACTGGGTTCATGAAGAACTCTATACAACTCTATATAATCTTTACTACTTCCTGCTATCTCACTAAACACTAATATCATGAAGGTGACCCAAACCCAGTCGTGTGTGTAGTAACACACACCTCCACTTCATCCACTTCTTCACTTCATTTCTGTTCATCTCCTGTTTTATTTGCGTATCTTGTCTTATGTCTTTCTCCGTCCTTCAGGTCACCGCTGTGGGGGTCTGTAAATCCCAAGGAACGCACAAAGTTCTTACACAGTAAAGATGATGGAGAGTTCTGGTGAGCGTTATTCATTATTATATTTGTGGCTGACAGAAATATTGTCACCCTTCATAATAAAATAAACGGTCAACACAGCAGGCTCTAAACTTTGAAGAACATTGTGTAGTTTCACTGAAACCAAAATAATTTTACAAAATGTTATTATACAGAAAACACTTTAACATTTTGTGACTCTTGAGAGAAGATTAGACCTGAGTCCTGTAATGTTTATTAAGATGTAGAGGATCTCAGACTCCTCCATGTACATCTTCATCTCTGTACTTTCACTGGGCTTCAGACATCAGATGATCATTTATAAACATTTAGTCTTTAATCATTTATCTGTAGCTATGGCAACAACTTCTGCACTCAAATACACATTGTCCACTTTATTAGGTACACCTGTACATGTGGTTCTTTAATTAGTCAATCACGTTGCAGCAGGACAACATATACGATTATTCAGCTACAGGACAGGATCTATAGTGAGGGTCAGTAAAGTTCAGCCCCTGTGTTTTGTCAGATGTTTTCAGGATGGGATTCCACACAGCTTGATGGCCTGAAAGTATGTTAAAAAATATAAGAATTTGTTTTCATTTATTTCTAACATTCACACCATGAATTAAATAACTGATATACATGTACAGAAATTATGCAGAAAGCAAAAACAAAGTGTTAAACAAAATCATTCACTTTGTTATGTACTCGATTCATTGGCTCTTACTGATTAGTTCTTATTTGTGGAAGCAATTTAACTTTAAACATAAAAAGTAAAAAGTAAATTATAAAAGAATATTAATCTGTCATTATTAAATCAACATCATCCTTACACGATTACATGACATTATCTCCTTCATTCTGTCCTCAGGATGTCGGTGGAGGATTTCTGCAAAAACTTTGCTAATGTGGATATCTGCTGTCCGAATCCAGCGTTCCTCGATGGATCATCAGAACGCAGCTGGACCGTGACGGCATATGAAGGCCAGTGGGACGAGAAGACGGCTGGCGGATCCATGGAGAACAAACGTAGGTGTTTTTTTTAGCAGTGGATCTGCTGGTCAGGTTCATAGTAGAAGGTTCAGATGTGAAGCTTTATGCTAATGTACTGTACAGTAAAAGACACTAATGACAGGAGCCTCATATGCAGAATCCAACACAAAGTAGTAATTATTATCTAATTATCAATCAATTCATGAAGAAAATTAGTCTCTGGATCATTTCTATATGCAGAGACTTTCTGGAAGAATCCTCAGTATCAGGTGAACATATCGGCTGTAGAGACGGACAGAGCTGAAGCTCAGGGGTTTAACCTGCTGGTGACTCTGGTGCAGAAACCCAACAGCAGACACAGGCATCATGTCCAATACCATCACATTGGGCTCAGTGTGTTTGCGGTCAGTGTCTCCTTGTGTGTGTGTGTGTGTGTGTGTGTGTGTTTGTGTGTACATATCTGTGTGTGTGTTTGTTTGTGTGTGTGTTTGTTTGTGTGTACATGTCTGTGTGTGTGTGTGTGTGCATATCTGTTTGTGTGTGTGTTTGTGTGTGTATACATATCTGTGTGTGTGTGTTTGTGTATGTGTCTATGGGTGTGTGTGTGTTTGTGTGTGTGTGTTTGATTGTGTGCACATATCTGTGTGTGTGTGTGTGTGTGTATCTGTGTGTGTGTGTATGTGTGTATTATTAAGTGTCTGATTTGTTTATCTTCTTGTTCTTACAGGTTCCTCCAGATGTAAGAACACTTTTATATTCCAAGCCTCACATTATTCAGTTTACACTCATGCATCAGATCTAATCTAACCGTTTACTGTCTGTTCTTTCTCCATCAGCTGAAGGATCAGAAAGTCTTTTCTGCTGCCTTTTTCTCCTCCAGTACCCCTGTGGCCCAGTCCAAGGATTTGTCGACCAGCAGGGAGGTTATGGAGTTTCTGAGACTGAAACCCGGACGCTACCTTGTGGTACCTTTCACCTACAAGCCCAAAGAAACCGGCTCCTTCGTCCTCACGCTGTACTCAAAGTAAGAGCATCTGCCAAATGCTATAAATGTAAATTATTCTTCATCAACCTGCCATAGGTGTAGCTTTATCCCGTAGTGGGAGGATCCTGTGGGTGGAGTCACACCTGTCTGCTCTATGGTAGAATTTAGATGTGCTTACTGATTTGTTCAGCAGATGTTTCAGATGATGTTCACCATAAACCCTGTTCCCACATTCAGAGTGAAGTTTAAAGAACAGAGTGTTAAACATTGTGTTGTAAATGACATGAGTTTAGAGTTTATTTTAATGATCTGTGTTTCTTTTGTTCACAGGATTAAATCCAACTGATGTGAACATCGAGTGTGATGATGATGAAGACCTACCTGAACTTCTCTGTATTTCTGTGTCATTTGTTGACCATTTGCTTGCATGTAAAACATTTCTTTCCTTTTTGTTCACATGTTAATCCCTTATTCTGAAATGAAGTCTTAAATTGTTTTAGTCAATGTTGGTGTGTTTCTCACCTTCAGCACAATAACAAACAAAACCACCTGAGCCAATAATCTGAAGATTGTGTGAACAGCAATTATAACCGTAATATAATAATTATTTTTATAGTACTTATTAAAACCATTGATGTTAAATTATATCTGATCATATCTACTGTATCATCTCCTGTATCATCTCCTGTATATCTCCAAGTTACTCACTCACAATACCTGCAGCTTATCCTGTTACCATAGAAACCACAAATAACTCCTCTGTCCTGAAGCACTGACACTGGAGACTCCTTCCATACATGTTAGATAAACAACTCATTATGTCAGAGAAACCTCACAATCTCAGCACATACACACAGTTTGTTACGTTTATGTGGATCAGAATCCCACAAACAATATAATAATGAGTATAATCCCTAATGAACAAGACTGAGGTGATGGTGGTGAAGAAAAAACTCCCTGAGATGATAAGAGGAAGAAAGCTTGAGAGGAACCAGACTCAGAAGTGAACCTCATCCTCATTTGGGTGACACGCTACAGTAAATAGTGTAAATGTAAATAATGTCCTTTCTACAACAGTTTATAATAGTGCAGCTGAGAGCTCCTGAGGAACTAATGGGTCATCGTAAACTCTGAGTTCAGCACAGACCTGATTGCTGATAAAGACCAGAACATACAGCTGACTGACACAACATTGGTTCATAAGAAGGCATGACAGTCTCCGGGTGGCTTCATACACAACAATCCCATGAGTCACTGGCTGACCATGTAGATCAAACCCTGGCAAGGTGACCACCGGGAGACGAGACTCCAACCAGGGGTAGAACATCAGGGTTGAGGAAGTTGCTCCGTAAGAAGAGACGATCAGGAACTCAGAACACTGGGAGCTTGGGAGTGACACAGAGAGAGAGAGAGAGAGAGAGAGAGAGAGAGAGAGAGAGAGAGAGAGAATTGTTAGTTATGTCTATAATCAGGTGATGGACAATGTAAATTATGTGTAAAGCGCAGACAGGGACTCCATCAAGACTAGCTATGACATCATGCATAAAGGCTAGAGCCAGAAGGTGACACAGACATGAGGGATTCCTGGGATGTAAAGCGTCCCACCACTCCACAGTCTGGAGAGCTGAGTGACTTGTGAGGCAACATCCAGACATCCCAGTTCACCAAACCCTGACCATGACCATGAACCCTCCAGATCTGCTCCTTTACCTAAGAAAAGCTATTCATAAAAATCTAAACTAAACAGATCTGTTTTTATCCTTGACATAAACACTGAGGCTGTGCCTGAGTTCCGAACACTAATTGGAAGTCTGTTCCATAACTGTGGGGCTCTGTGAGAAAAAGCTCTGCCCCCTGCTGGAGACTTTTGTACTTGAGGTACTACCAAATATCCTGCACCTTTTGACAGTTAGGTGTGATGGATCATAAAAAACCAAAAGATCTCTCAGCTACTGTGGCACGTCTGCTCCGGTTACTCTTTGACTTTCTTTGTTTAGTTTATATATTTATTAATATAGATACAGTCTATTTATAGAAGATGATTAGATATGACAGAGACACTCTTATATCTATTGGTGTACAACAAACTCACCCTTCACCGTTTTTAAACTCGGACCCATGCTGGCTGAGCGAGGTCCTGAGGGGGAACAAAGGGAACAAAGGGAAACAAGCCGGCGTCAGGAACAGGCTGAGGGGACGCGCACACCGCGCTCCCTTACCTAGTATCCTGTTAGCCAACGTCCAGTCTCTGGAAAACAGAACACTGGAGTCGGGGAATTCAAGGGGAGGTGGAGTGTGTCTGATGGTGAACAACCACTGGTGCAACAGAGCGAGCATCGTTCCTCTTACATGCTCCTGCACACCAAATCTGGAGCTATTGACCATCAAATGTCGGCCCTTCTATCTACCTCGGGAATTCAGCTCGGTCATAGTCAGTGCCATTTATATTCCACCTCATGCGGACACGGACACTGCTGTATGGGACTTACATGAGACACTAACTTTGAGATCCCGCTCCGCTGCCTACAACATGGGGCTCGCCACCGGGGACATGGAAGAGTACAAGGCTGCATCTTACAGTGTGCGCAGAGCGTTGAAGGAAGCCAATCGGCTCTACGGGACGAAACTAGAGTCACAGTTCGAACAGGGTGGCTCTAGGAGTCTGTGGAAGGGACTAAGGAACATTACGGACTATAAAACACCTGCTTCTAGAATGGGGAATGTGGACGCTTCTCTGGCTGACGAGCTAAACACCTACGCTCACTTCGAGGCTGCAGCTAACCACTCTAGAGGTGCTAGCAGCACAAACAGCATGCACGCTGAGAGAGCTGGAGATGTAAACACGTTCACCATCTCGGAGCATGACGTGAGGAGGGCATTCAGGAGAGTGAATACCAGGAAGGCAGCAGGACCAGATGGCATCACAGTTCGGGTTCTGAAAGCCTGCGCTGACCAGCTAGCACCGGTGTTCACTGAGATATTCAACCTCTCACTGGAACAGTCTGTTGTCCCTGCATGCTTCAAGCAGTCCACCATTGTTCCTATCCCGAAGAAACCCCAGCCCACCTGCCTCAACGACTACCGCCCTGTAGCCCTGACCTCAGTAGTGATGAAGTGCTTTGAGAGACTTCATCACTGCATCACTAACGGACACACTTGATCCACTACAGTTCGCGTACCGCCAGAACCGCTCTATTGAGGATGCCATTGCTCATCTTCTCCACACCATGATGAGCCACCTGGACTGCAGAAAAGGGAACTATGTGAAAATGCTGTTTGTGGACTACAGTTCAGCGTTCAACACCATAATTCCCTCCACGCTCACCTCTAAGCTGGAGGTCCTGGGACTCAGCCTGCTGCTGTGTCAGTGGATCTCCAACTTCCTGACAGACAGACCACAAGCTGTATGGGTGGGCAAACACACATCATCCACCCTCACCCTCAGCACTGGAGCCCCCCAGGGCTGTGTTCTGAGCCCCCTCCTGTACTCACTGTACACGTATGACTGTGTGGCCACTTCCAACTCCACCACCATCAAGTTTGCTGATGACACTGTTGTGGTGGGCCTGAGCTCCAACAACGACGAGACGGCCTACCTACAGGAGACTAAAAACCTGGAGAGATGGTGCCAGGAGAACAATCTTCTCCTGAACATCAGCAAGACTGAGGAGTTGATAGTGGACTTCAGCACAAAGCAGGAACGGTCATACCAACCTCTAAACATCAACAGGACCCCAGTAGAGAGAGTGGACAGTTTCCGGTACCTAGGTGTTCACATCACACAGGACCTGTCTTGGTCCTGTCACATGAACACCCTGGTGAAGAAGGCCTGGCATGGTCTGTACCATCTGAGACGCTTAAGGGACTTCAGACTGCCCTCTCAGGCACCATTGAGAGCGTACTGACGGTTAGCATCACTTCCTGGTTCGGGAACAGCACCATGCAGGACAGGCGAGCCCTCCAGAGGGTGGTGGTGCGGTCAGCTGAACGTACCATCCACACTGAGCTCCATGACCTGCAGGACATCTACAGCACGCGGTGCCGGACCAGAGCCAGGAAGATTGTAAAAGATCTCAGCCATCCCAACAATGGACTCTTTTCTTTGTTGCGTTCAGGGAAACGCTTCCGCTCCCTTGAAAGCAAACACAGAGAGGATGAGGAGAAGCTTCTTCCCGCAGGCCATTCAGAGTTTAAACCAGGAAACACCCAGGATCTAGCACTGGACCTCTCTCTCCACCCCCACTGTTCTATGCACCCCCCCTTTTTTTTCTGCAATGACACTTTAATTCTGGACTGTCACTGTCACTTCAACTCTGGACTTGCACAGCACAGTACCACTTTATACACCTTATACACTCCACATACCATTTACACACCATACTGCACCTGAACATTCTATGGACACTTTAACTTTGGACTTGCCTAGCACAGTGCCACTTTATACACTATTTACACACCATATTGCGCCTGGACACTTTAAGGACAATCTCAAAATAACATACACATTTATGTATATGAATATTTATGCATATGTATATATATTATTTCTTCATCTGTATTTTCATATTTTTATATAGTTTTCTTATATAGTTTATACTTTATACTCTATACGCCCCAGGGAGGCATCCAGGAGGCATCCGGAACAGATGCCCGAGCCACCTCAGCTGACTCCTCTCGATGTGGAGGAGCAGCGGCTCTACTCTGAGCTCCTCCTGAGTGACCGAGCTCCTCACCCTATCTCTAAGGGAGCGCCCAGCCACCCTGCGGAGGAAACTCATTTCGGCCACCTGTATCCGGGATCTTGTCCTTTCGGTCATGACAAAAGCTCATGACCATAGGTGAGGGTAGGAACATAGATCGACTGGTAAATAGAGAGCTTCGCCTTGCGGCTCAGCTCTTTCTTCACCACAACAGACCGGCATATCGACCTCATCACTGCAGAAGATACACCAATCCGCCTGTCGATCTCCCGCTCCATCCTTCCCTCACTCGTGAACAAGACCCCAAGATACTTAAACTCCTCCACTTGAGGCAGGGGCTTTCCACCAACCTGAAGGGGGCAAGCTACCCTTTTCCGGCTGCGAACCATGGCCTCGGACTTGGAGGTGCTGATTCTCACCCCCGCCGCTTCAGACTCGGCTGTAAATCGTCCCAGTGTACGCTGAAGGTCCTGATTTGAAGAAGCCAACAGGACAACATCAACTGCAAAAAGCAGAGACGAAATCCCATGGTCACCGGACTCCCTCCGGCCCCTGACTGCGCCTAGAAATCCTGTCCATATAAATAATGAACAGGACCGGTGACAAAGGGCAACCCTGCCGGATTCCAACATGCACCGGGAACAAGTCTGATTTACTGACGGCAATGCGAACCAAACTCCTGCTCCGGTCATATAGGGACCGGACAGCCCTTAGCAGAGCACCCCCCACAGATCACCACGAGGGACACAGTCGAATGCCTTCTCCAGATCCAGAAAGCACATGTGGACTGGTTGGGCAAACTCCCATGAACCCTCCAGCAACCTGGTGAGGGTATAGAGATGGTCCAGTGTTCCACGACCGGGACGAAACCCGCATTGTTCCTCCTGAATCTGAACTTCGACTATCGGCCGAATTCTCCTCTCCAGTACCCTGGCATAGACCTTTCCGGGGAGGCTGAGGAGTGTGATCCCCCTGTAGTTGGAACACACCCTCCGGTCCCCCTTCTTAAACAGAGGGACCACCACCCCAGTCTGCCAGTCCAGAGGCACTGTCCCCAGCCGCCACACGATGTTGCAGAGGCGTGTCAACCAAGACAGCCCCACAACATCCAGAGACTTGAGGTACTCAGGGCGGATCTCATCCACCCCGGTGCCTTGCCACTGAGGAGCTTCTCAACCACCTCAGTGACCTCAGCTTGGGGGATCGTTCAAGCCCCTCCTTGAACCGCCACCTTATTGTGGTGGAGGGGTTTGCGTGCCTAAATGATCCTATGAGCTATGTTGTCTGTGGCTTTCTGCCCCTGGTAGGGTCTCCCAAGGCAAACAGGTACTGTGTGACGGGCCAGACAAAGAGCGGTTCAAAACCCCTTATGAAGAAAGTTAAAACAAGGTCCGTGACGTCGCCCGGTATGGCGCAACTGGGGCCCCACCCTGGAGCCAGGCCCGGGGTTGGGGCTTACATGTGAGCGCCTGGTGGCCGGGTCTTACCCCACGGGGCCCAGCTGGGCTCAGCCCGAAGGAGCGACGTGGGGCCGATCTCCTGTGGGCCCACCACCTCCAACTCCACCACCATCAAGTTTGCTGATGACACTGTTGTGGTGGGCCTGAGCTCCAACAACGACGAGACGGCCTACCTACAGGAGACTAAAAACCTGGAGAGATGGTGCCAGGAGAACAATCTTCTCCTGAACATCAGCAAGACTGAGGAGTTGATAGTGGACTTCAGCACAAAGCAGGAACGGTCATACCAACCTCTAAACATCAACAGGACCCCAGTAGAGAGAGTGGACAGTTTCTGGTACCTAGGTGTTCACATCACACAGGACCTGTCTTGGTCCTGTCACATGAACACCCTGGTGAAGAAGGCCTGGCATGGTCTGTACCATCTGAGACGCTTAAGGGACTTCAGACTGCCCTCTCAGGCACCATTGAGAGCGTACTGACGGTTAGCATCACTTCCTGGTTCGGGAACAGCACCATGCAGGACAGGCGAGCCCTCCAGAGGGTGGTGGTGCGGTCAGCTGAACGTACCATCCACACTGAGCTCCATGACCTGCAGGACATCTACAGCACGCGGTGCTGGACCAGAGCCAGGAAGATTGTAAAAGATCTCAGCCATCCCAATGATGTTCCCCTCAGCTTGGGGGATCGTTCAAGCCCCTCCTTGAACCGCCACCTTATTGTGGTGGAGGGGTTTGCGTGCCTAAATGATCCTATGAGCTATGTTGTCTGTGGCTTTCTGCCCCTGGTAGGGGGGTACTGTGTGACGGGCCAGACAAAGAGCGGTTCAAAACCCCTTATGAAGAAAGTTAAAACAAGGTCCGTGACGTCGCCCGGTATGGCGCAACTGGGGCCCCACCCTGGAGCCAGGCCCGGGGTTGGGGCTTACATGTGAGCGCCTGGTGGCCGGGTCTTACCCCACGGGGCCCAGCTGGGCTCAGCCCGAAGGAGCGACGTGGGGCCGATCTCCTGTGGGCCCACCACCTGCAGGAGAAACCGTAAGGGGCTGGTGCAATGTGGATTGGGTGGCAGTCGAAGGCGGGAGCCTTGGCGACCCAATCCCTGGACACGGAATCTGGCTCTAGGGACATGGAATGTCACCTCGCTGGGGGGGAAGGAGCCTGAGCTGGTGGGGGAGGTTGAGAGATACCGACTAGATATAGTTGGGCTTGCCTCCACGCACAGCTTGGGCTCTGGAACCCAACACCTCGATAGAGGCTGGGCTCTCTACTACTCTGGAGTTGCCCATGGTGAGATGCGGCGGGCTGGTGTGGGCTTACTCATAGCCCCCCAGCTCAGCAGCCATGTGTTGGAGTTCACCCCAACGCCTTCGGGTCGGGGAGAGGTCTCTCACTGTTATTTGTGCTTACGGGCCAAATGGCAGTGTAGAGTACCCGACCTTCTTGGCGTCTCTGGGAGGGGTGATGGAAAGTGCTCCGACCGGAGACTTCATCATTCTACTGGGGGACTTCAACGCTCACGTGGGCAGCGACAGTGACACCTGGAGGGGCATGATTGGGAGAAACGGCCCCCCCGACCTGAACCCGAGTGGTGTTCTGTTATTGGACTTCTGTGCTAGTCACAGTTTGTCCATAACAAACACCATGTTCAAGCATAACGGTGTCCATCAGTACACATGGTATTATTTATGTGAGCTTCAAATGAGAGACCGGTATCAATAATCACACCGAGGTCTTTTACTGCTGCACATGATGTAATAGAAAGACCATCCAGAGTTACTCTGCAATCAGAAAGCTTACTTCTGGCTGCCTGTGGTCCTGGTACAAGAACTGATGTCCTTCACACAATCTTCAATCTTATTAAACTGGTGACTAACATCTGACTGAGCTGAAACATACAGCTGTGTGTCATCAGTGTATGTTTATGAGTAATTTTATGAGTAATTGCACCAAAGTGTAGCAAATATAGGGAGAAAAGCAATGGGCCTAAAACAGAACCTTGTGGAACACCGAACATTACCTTAGTTTGTTTAGAGTGGTCACCATTTAGGTCTACAAACTGATATCATTCTGTCAAATAAGACCTGATCCAGGAGACCAACAACTTGTTCTAGCCTATCAAGTAAAATAACATGGTCAGTAGTATCAAAAGTTGCACTAAGATCAAGTAACACCAGCAAAGAGACCCTAATCAGAGGCCAGTAACAGGTCATTTACCACTTTAACAAGCGCTGTCTCTGTGCTATGATGAGGCCTAAATCCTGACTGATACAGTTCATGAATGTCAAGTTAAGTCAAGTCAAGAAACTTTTTTTGTCATTACAACCATATATATCTGCTACAGTGACATGAGACAACGTTTCTCCAGGTACAGGTTGTTACATAAAACAAAGACAGAGCTATAAGGACTACAAGGTGTATCTCTGTAACCTGGTGTACAGTACACAGTGCAGGACAAGACAGACAAGACAGACAAGACAGTGTAGGACAAAAGACAGCGCAGACAAAAAGTTACAAGACAATACACAAAGTACAATAGACAGAAACATCTCAGTGTAAATACTGTATGTTCAGACAATATTGTGTGCAGTAATACTATAATGAACACAGTTTCTTAGCAGCACGTCCCTAAGATAATGTAAAGGGTTCGTGCAAAAACTGTAACAACTGAAATATTGTATAGTATGTGCAAAACGACAGAAATGATTAGAGAGTGTGTGCAGAGAGCAAAAAAGTAAAAAAGTGTGCAAAACAGCATGTAAACAGGTTGATGGATGCATATTAGAAGTGTGTGTATTTGGTGTAGGTCTGTACAGTTGATGTGTGTGTGTGTGTGTGTGTGTGTTGTGCTCAATACAGTTCAATTCAGTTATTAAGGAGTCTTTTCAGGTATTAAGGAGGTTTTATAACCGCTAGCTTTAAATATTTCGGCACATAGCCAGTGCTAAGGGAAGTATTTATTATCTCTAGAATGAGTTGGAGAGCTACTGGTAATAACTGTTTAAAGAAACACGTGGGTCAGGGATCCAGTATACAGGTTGATCATTTTGAAGAAGAAATCAGTGAAAATAAGTCCGTCTCTTGAAGGGGATTAAAGCGGTCTAAATACTGATCAAAAACAGAAATATTATCTACAGCATTATCTATCAAATTGTTTAGTATTAAATTAATGGTCTGAATTTTCTGCCTGATGTTACCTGTTACTGCTACAAATAGATGGTGTGTGCTTTTCAACAGTGTTTTTATTAGGGCCTGAGCACCGAATGGTGCGAAGCACTATTGTTTTTCCTCGGGAGTATTATTTTTTATTTATTTATTTATTTTACACGTCAGAGTCATGCGTCGCCAGGCTCGGGCAAAGGCTGGAATATGGGCATGGCAGGGGGCTCTGTAGCGCCCCCTGTAATGCAAAAACAAACATTGGTGCACAGATCGGGCAATTATGTATGCACATGTACGAGAGTTGGTACGCATATAGATCTCATCGACCCGAACAACTTTCGCGCTCTAAACTATGAGCTCTGCCCAACAGGAAGTCGGCCATTTTGGATTGTTTTATAAGTGCATGCGGTGAACTTTTAAATACTCCTCCTAGGGAATTCATGCGATTGACATCAAACGTGGTGAACATGATGCGGAGACATTGCACTTGCTAAATTGCGAAGGGATTTTTGATATCTCGAACGGTGTTGCCATGGCGAGGCGACTAATTATGGCGAATTCAGAGAAACAGAAAGTGTCTAATATCTAAAGCAGAAAATGTCTTATTGTGATGACACACGGTGTGTATGTTCGGCCAAGGATTCCGATCGCATCGATGTGCTTATTTTGAGTCCCGGGTATAGCGCCACCAACAGGCCCCAGGAAGTGTGTCAGTCACAAAGGTGGATTTTTTGACAGCTGCATGCGGTAAACTTTTAAATACTCCTCCTAGGGGATTCATGCAATTGAGACCAGACTTGGCCACCATGACGCAGACATATTGGAGATGCGAAATTGTGAACGGATTTTTGATATCTCAAACACTGTTCTCATGGCAATGCGTCAAACTTTACTTTCTTTTTCAGGCATATTTAAGGCTTTTGGCGTGCTTAGATTAACTTGAAATTTGACACATACATCACATTTGTCGGCTGTTAAGTGTGGACAAAAAGGTCAGACAAAGGTGTGTCTCTTAAGTGGCTCACTAGCGCCCCCATTTGTCTAAAATGTGGGGTTTCATTTACCTACAGTCCCCAAATGGGTCAGTAACAACATAAAATAGTCCACTGATATTTACCCACTTGATGCACTTGCCCACCGTGAATTGTTTTCTGGAAGGCACCGTATAGCGATAAAAAAACGTGCGAAGGCCCGTCATCGCTGCTTGTTCCTAGTTAATTTTGCTACAGTATTAAATAACAATTTAGGATTATTTTTGTTATCTTCAATAAGGCTGGAGAAATACACTGATGTAGCAGCCCTAAGAGATTTTTTTTAGCTGTGAAGGCTTTTCTTCCATGCTGGAAATCCTGATAATTTAGTTTGAAGCCATTTACTTTTTAATTTCATAGCTGATTGTTTTAAAGTTTGTGTGTTGTCATTGTATCAGGGTGCGAGTTTCTTTTCTCTCCAATTACTTTCCTTTTAAGTGGAGCTACAATATCTATTGTGAAGTGAAACACTGACTCTAAATAGTCAGTAATCTGATCAAGTTCTGTGGGTCAGATGGTGATCAGATCATCCAATGATGGGTGCAATCATGGGTGATAATTCTGGGAGAATGTTGGTAAATCTCTCTGCAGTAGTGGATGTAAATTTACGTTTAACACGGTGACGTGGCGAATTGTAA
>NC_083464.1:955000-960000 GCF_030014155.1 Tachysurus vachellii | reverse complement strand
TCAAAATATAAGTCTCAGTAAACATCCTACTAACAAACTACTCTTTGTTCCTTTGTTCTCATTTTTAGGAAACTGCTGGTTTTTGGCTGCAATAGGAGCCATTACATTCCAGAAGGACATCATGGATCAGGTCATTCCTGACAGTCAGTCATTTGATAAGGATTACGCAGGAATATTTCATTTCAGGGTGAGGATAATATTCTTTGTGGTGAGGTAAAGACTGTAAATGTAACAGCAGAACATTTACTAGAACAGCAACACAACAGTGTTTATCTGGAGATCTCTCCACAGTTCTACAGAAACGGGAAGTGGGTGGATGTTGTGATAGATGACCAGTTACCGACACTCAGTGGACAGCTGATCTTCATCCACTGTAAAACTCGTAACGAGTTCTGGCCTGCGCTGCTGGAGAAAGCCTACGCCAAGTGTGTGGAAGATTAACCATTCAGATTGAAACACTCTTACTCTGTAAGTATTTTAGTGATAGTGAGTTCTTTCTGTTTGTTTTGTCAGAGTGTGTGGTTCGTATGCAGCTTTGAACGGTGGGTTCATATTTGATGGTCTGCATGATTTCACCGGCGGCATCTACAGAACATTCAACCTAAAGGAAGCTCCTGATAATCTCTGGGATCTGATGGATCAGGCAGTGAAACGTAGAGCTTTGATTGGGTGTGGTACACCTCAAGGGGTAATATACACACACACGCACACACACGCACACACACATTCTTTCTGCACATGCAATATTGTTGAACATACAGTATTTACACTCGTCGGCGCTGTTTCCGTTCATTGTCTTTTGTGTATTGTCTTGTAATTTTTTGTCTGCACTGTCTTTTGTCCTGCACTGTCTTTTGTCTGAACTGTCTTTTGTCCTGCACTGTCTTTTGTCTGCACTGTCTTGTCTGTCTTGTCTTGCACTGTTTGCACCAAGTTGCACAGATACACTTTATGTACAGTATCTAGGACTAAGTCCTTATAGCTCTTTGTTTTGTTATGTAGCTCCCTGATCCTGGAGATTCGTTGTCTCGTGTCACTGTGTACTGTAACAGCTATATATGGTTGTAATGACAATAAAAGCTTCTTGACTTGACTTGACTTGACTTGACTTGACTTGACTTGACACACACACACACACACACACACACACACACACATACACACACACACAATCACACACACTGTGCCAGAGCTTGTTGAAGTAAGTAGTTAGCTGAAGCTAATATAAAAGTGTGAGACATCAGTTACATCAGGACTGATTTCTGATTGAATACATTTTTAATAAGTTTGATAAAGTTAATAAATAAACACTAAACAAAGTCTAATTAGCTTTTTTCTTTTACAGCTGAGCAGCTTTTGTTGAATTTCTCGCATTATTTTCATGCAGATTCCGGTGCTGTATAAGAAGGCAGTGTGACAGGAGAGTGTAATTATTAACATTATGGATGTTACAGGAGCAGCGTGACTCACATCACACTTTATTTTATTACACAGTGTTCTATCTGTAAACTGACTCTCTGTTTGAAGAGATTTATTGTTTAAAACACAGTTTTTTCTTTTAAAAATAAATAAAGCTTAAAGTGTTCATCCAAGCAGTAGAGATCTTTATTGTTGTACTCTTTAAACCTGAGCTTCTGCTATGCAGATAAACTGTAAAAGGAATTTGTTTGAGATTATCACACTTCCTGTCTGAGCTCGTCTTCACCTTGCCAGGTGTCTCAGGGTGTGTTCATGTAGTGCTCAGTCTCCAGCACTGATTTAAAGGGAACATATTATTATAATAACATGATTCTGTATGTAAACCCTGAGGCTGAGAGAAGGGAGACGTGCCACAACACTGCTCAAATGTTAAGGGATAAAAAGCTGCTAAAAGTTTTGTGGCATTCAGGACAAAATCCTCTGTAATTCTCCTTTATACATGAGGTGAATTGATGTTTAGGGCTTGTCATGAGTAGGATGTTGTCTGATCTGTACATTATTATCCTTATATTTATTGTCTTGTGACTGTGGTGTATTTTTCAGCCCACTTCAGCTAACACTGTGCTTCCCAATGGCATCGTGCAGGGACATGCGTACACCGTCACCGGAGTCACTAAGGCCAGTCTCTAAACTATGTTTCTTTATTAGTGTGTTTTATGGGTAGTGTGTGTATGTAGTGTGTGTGTAGTGTGTATGTAGTGTGTTTGTAGTGTGTGTGGGTAGTGTGTATGTAGTGTGTATGTAGTGTGTGTAGTGTGTGTGTAGTGTGTATGTAGTGTTCAATTCAATTCAGTTCAGGTTTATTTGTATAGCGCTTTTTACAATTGACATTGTCTCAAAGCAGCTTTACAGAACATGAACATAAAACAAAAGGTTATTATAAAGAATAATATAAAGATTAATTGAATACAAAATTCAAGATTAATATTAGATATATTTAAATGTGTTTGTATTTATCCCCAATGAGCAAGTCTGAGGTGACTCAGGTGACTGTGGTCCCTTAGATGGTAAAGGAAGAAACCTTGAGAGGAACCAGACTCAAAGGGGAACCTCATCCTCATCTGGGTGACAGTAGGGGTGTGATTATAAATATACAGTCTGATAAATGTTGTGTTGATGCAAAAGACCACATGGAGTTCACATCTCCTCTTTAGTATAGCAGAGTCCAACTGGAGCTGGTAGATCTCTAGATGTCTCAGAATCCTCACAGTGTTGGTGTCATCTCAGTGGAGGTCCAAAATCTTCATTGCATGGAAGACAAGCTGGTACAGTTTCTGGATGCCTCGGGATGGGTAGAAAGAGAGAAGCAGACATTATTACATTGACATTAATTACATGAGGATGAGGTTCACTTCTGAGTCTGGTTCCTCTAAGGGTTTCTTCCTCATATCATCTCAGGGAGATTTTCCTCACCACCGTCACCTCAGGCTTGATCATCAGGGATAAATGTTAGAGATAAATAATAATTTAACAAATAAAAACTTAACAATGAGACAATGTGAATTGTTAAAAACTCAATACAAAAAAACTGAAATTGAAATGTGTATTTTTCTGTTTCAGATTAAGTCTAAGGGAAAGATGGTGAAACTGGTGAGGCTGCTGAACCCCTGGGGAAAAGGAGAGTGGAAGGGAGACTGGAGTGATAAGTATGATTCTGATGATAACAGTCTTATCGTCACACTCACGTCTCAACCATCAGAAATAACTGAACAGTTACAGCTGTGTGGACATGTAACTTTAGGCTTAACTCAGGTTAGAGCTGAGATTAATCCTGTTATAGAGTATTAGAGGTCATTTAAATAATTAGAGTAATTACAGGTTAAGCTCAGTGTGAAGATCCTTAACACTCTCTATCACCTGAAGCTAAATTTACAGCAGACACTTATCCAAAGCCACTTACCTTTATCTCAAATATACAACTGAGGAATTCTGGGTTAAGTTCAGGGGCCCAGGAGTGGTAGCTTAGTGGCCCTGGGGCTCAAATTCACCATCAATAGTCCAACAACTAAACCACTGAGCTGCTGAGTGTGTGTGTATATCTGTGTGTGTGTGAGAGTGTGAGTGTGTGGTGTGTGTGTGTGAGAGTGTGTGTGTATGTGTGTGAGAGTGTGTGTGTGTGTATGTGTGTGTGTGTATTTGTGTGTGTGAGTGTGTATGTGTGTGTGTGAGAGAGAGAGTGTGTGTGAGAGAGAGTGTATGTGTGTGTGTGAGAGAGTGTGTGTGTGTGTGTGTGTGTGTGAGTGTGTATGTGTGTGTGTGAGAGATTGTGTGTGTGTGTGAGAGAGAGTGTGTGTGTGTGTGTGTGTGTGTGTGTGTGTGTGTGTGTGTGTGTGTGTGCTTATTTAGAGGAGTAAATATAGATAATATTCTCATGTGAATCAGCTGAATTCCTGTCACTAGTTTTTAAAGTTTCAGATGATTTGCAGCTCGCGTCTGTGGAATGATTTGAGTGAGAAGGAGCGTGAATCCTGGCTGGAGATTAAGAACAACGGAGAGTTTTGGTAGGTCAAATACTAACACTAATAATAATCATTTCTATCCAATGTAATATATTTACAAAATACATACAGTACATCTGTTAATAAACTTTCATATATAAAGACAAATATATAAATAATTATGTTCCAAAATCATACAGTTGTGTCATTGTTCAGTAGCCATGTAATATAACTGTCATGATTCAGAGGTGAAGAAACAACTTCTCTGTCATAAAAGAACAAAACATAGGGAGCAAAACAAAGGTTAGGAACAAATACAGTCTAGTCTGAGATTAACACTAAATTAGACATAACACGTACACACAGTGATGACAGGCACACGACAAAGACAAGGTGACACAAAGGAGCTTAAAGAAGGTGACTAATGGATACACAACACAAGTGTATGATAACTACACAACAGGTGTACAGAATTGCTGCCCTCTAGTGGTCTGGCAGGGAAATGTCTGAGACTGAAATATAATAGAATGTAATAGAATGTAATATAACTGTTGCACTGTTTAAATTACATACACTGAATATTGAGTCCCTATCTATATCTATTTCCTGTTGCAGGATGTCGATGGAGGATTTCTGCAGTTGTTATGATGAGCTGGATATCTGCTGTATTGGTCTCGATTTCCTTGTTTAATCCACTGCAGTCCGTCTATAATCTATAACTTCATATTCTGTTGTTTATTTCTGATCACAGCTCTACACAATACCGAGGTTACACTGTAGACACTGTGGTGTGTTTCTAAGCCGTATTAAGTTTGGTTTTGGACAGAAAAAAAGTCCTGTATTGTTAAACAGATCAGTTCCTCTATGATCTGCAGAATGAGGCTTGTGAATGATCACATCATGTATTTTTTAATACACTTCATGTTATATGTGTGAAAGATTAAAAAAATTTAGAAATTCAAGAAGTGTGTCAGAGTTTATAATCTGGGATTAGGTGCTAAAGGTGTCTTGTTTAAGAAAACCCACCGCTAAGGGCTGACGAGCTCGGTGTAGACTCTCTGGAGAGCAAAGCCGAAAAAAGTA